>NC_092278.1:22487525-22612525 GCF_036320965.1 Panulirus ornatus
ACTTTTGTCCATGACTGGAGCCTTCAACATGGAAAAAATAAATATTTTCAAATGATAACTGCATTGATAACAGTCTAATACTGGTTATCTCAAATCTCTCACACCCAGCACCATCAGCAGTTATTTCTGTTGCTAACTTCACTAGTTGGCTTCTTCTTAACCCATTTCTCCCTCTTCAGTAGACTAAACTTCTATTCCACTCTATTAGTAGCCAACTCCAATTTTTCCTATCATTATGAATCCTCCTACAGTAGCTAAGTTCCTTTACCTCTCCAATAATAACTAACCCCTTCTCCTGCACCTTAGTAGTATCTTCTCCCTCTTCCCCTGTAGTAAATAACTCAACTTCGTTTCCTTTAGTAACCAGTCAGTCATTCTCTTCTCCAGAAGCAGGTACTTCCATCTTCCTCTCCTCCAGCAGTAACTAACTCTTTCTCAGATAACAATATTCCCCCACAGCAGTATCTTCCCCAGTCTTCATTTTCTTCAGGACTAACTAAAATCCCTTCCTTTCTGCTCCAGCAGGCGGCAACAGAAGGGGAAGGAACAAGAGCCACCAACAAGCATGAAGCCTAGGGAAGAACATCCCACAGAGACGATGCATTATGGCAACCTCAGTGACCCAACTACTGGTACAGTACTATGGACACATTATTAAGATAGATGTCTTTATTGTCAAATTGCATACATGATACAAAATTAATTTCTTTATGGCTAGAAGCTCAGTTCAAGGTTAAAAAGTGTAAGAACTTATAAAATATTAAGTGAAATTTGCCCTACAGATATGGTGTTAACGTCAAGAACCCAAGGAATAATAACTTTATAGGCATAAATATAGTTGTACCCAGATTCAACTCCAAGTAATCCTGAGTATAACATACTGAATATATTCTTTTAAATATGACTTTATATGCAAAGGGTTAAGATCAAGATTAGGATGTTGAAGATAAAATGAAAGGGTTAAATAAACTTTCCAGACCAATTCACCTCAGACTAAATTTTGCCCTCTTCAGCTGGTACAGGGATAAGATGTGACAAGTACACTCTGAGGTACTTTTATGGAATGCTCAGCAGCAGTATTATCTTATTAGCATTAGGCCAGTTTGATCATGCTTGAAATGTTTTCTAACTTTTGATGCTCAGTAGTATTTTTCATTAAGTTGCCCTTTCAAAAACTGAAGCAAAACATATCAGCTTTGTCAGTTGTTATTCTGATCATGGGAGGATCACAAAGAAAACTTAAGACTTATTACTGAACAGATTTTGTTGATGTACACTCACATTATTACAAAATTGACCAAATTTTTTATCAAGAAAGTATCCTCGTTCAATACATAATAAGCTTAGTAATAATTGTATTTATGTGGCATGTTTCTGTTTGACTTCCATATACATTCATATGAAGGAAATGTAAACTAATTAAACATTATCATTCCTTCACACAGGTAACAACATTTATGAGAACATCCCCGACGATATTGAGGAGTACGCTGACATGTCATCTGGCAGTTACACTACAACTCCAGTCCACACATATTCCAATGGCCATCAGCCTACCTACACCAATGGTATGATGGCACCTTCTGCTGGCATGACGGCATCCCTGAATCGCCCGTCTGCCAATGCCATGCGACGCCCACGTCTACCACCCCCACAGCCACCAACAGTTCCCACCACTACTGCTGGGCCTACATCAGTAGTAACTATCAATGGTGTTACCGTGTCTTCCAATGGATCATAAGTTTGGCCTAGGTCATCTTATTTACCATAGTTCCAACCTCAGTGTAATTATTAACATTATATAGGGACTTGTGCTTACTGAGAGATTTCCATAGCTCTACATACTTAGTGATAAATAAAATACACATCAAAATTAGGACCCCTATATAATGTGTGAGCATATGCCACCAGAAGCGCTAATTTCTCCCAGACTTGACTGATAATACTGTTTATGCATACGTGATGTTGGATTGAAATTAGTTTATATATATTTTTCTGTGATGGCTGATGAGTTTTGCATAGGAGTCTCATTGCAGATCAGGTAATGACAGCTGTCTTTTATTTTTCTTTCTTACTATGATAATTACTGGAATACTGAAAATAAAAGGCAATCTGGCAACTTGATCATTGGAGAGAGTACTTTATATTGGTACAGAAGTTACCTAATTTTATGAACACAAATGAACGTACATATTCTGTGAACTCATTATGTAAACATTATATTGTGTGTGGTGGATCACAGAAAAGTGATCAGTGTATGTGATGGACATATGCAGTAAAACAAATATTTTGTGCCTTACCATTATTGGGCTTTACGGGATTACTAGAAATTTATGAAGCTGTTTGTTAAGTTTTTGAATTTCTCATACATTCTTAGTAAATTGTATCATTACATAGTAAACTATTTTTTTACAAATTGTGTAAAATCTGTAAGTAACAGAATTTTACTTGTCAGCTCTATGAAATGATTAATTTGTAGACAGGTTTTACCTATTTTTTTTTTCAAGTTAAACATACAAGCCATATCACCAAGATAACCCACAATGACTCTCAGAGCATCTGTATTTTCAGTTGTTCATAAGACTCATATTCAATGATAAAGGTTGGCTACATAAAAAGAAAATGACACTGCTTGCCATTAACATAAGTCACCATCAAAGACTGTATTAGGTGTGAAGAACATAAATGGAAGATGTACTGTATTCAGATATTACTTGTCTGACATTTTGATAATTACCATGTCAACAAATGTTTCCCATCTTGCATTTTTATGTACATACTGTCCTGGTTTTACATATAAAATTAAAACGTGAAAGTTGTTAATGTAAAATTCACATGCATATTAATTTTCTCTTTGTTTGCTATATTATTTACTTCTGTTATTTTGTTGGTGACAGACAGTCTTCACAACCTAGACATGTGAAATTGCATCAAAGGCTCTATGGCTTCTCATACAGAGTAGAGAACTGCCAGTGGAAGTAAGTTCATTATGAAATAAAGTTTGATAAATATACATAAACCTAACACTTAAAAGAAATATTTAAATAATATACTGTATAAATATTAATTTGAAAGTAACAATATGTTCATTGCTTATTTTACATGGGTAAGTGGTTTTTATGGGATCACCTCTTATAAATGCCTACATTTACATCAATGACATTTAATTTTCATAATCTAAATACATATGATAAATTATGTAAAAACTTTCTAAAGACAACTTTCATCACAATTATTTCAAGAGAAAATTTATATGCATGATTCGCTTTTAGTACAGTCGATATGTTAACACAATTTGGTTTTCAACTAAATGATGTGGAGTCAGTTCTGATTGATAATGGCACAGAAATTATTTTTCCTTTAACCCACTGATACTTAATGCTATCCAACACAGCTGCTCTAAAAACTATGATGACAGTTATAAAAGAGTCTGTCTCTGGGTAAACCTGTCTTTAAGAGACATGACATCAGTCAATGCCTGATGAAGTACCCTAACAATATACAATTTAGGCATCTTGTATTGTATTATTGCTTCACTAATGTAGTTTTTGAAGTGGTACAGGAACCAGTATACATTTTGAAATATTAGTAAATGTTTATCATAACTAAACTGTCTAGTCTTATACAGTTAACATAACACTTTATGAATTAATGACAAACATGTCTTCTTTCATCCTATTATTCAAACTGGACACTAGCTTTTGGAACTGTAAGTCCATAAATGTCCTTTATTCTAACACATGAAATATGTATTAAATGATTTTTATAGTCTGTATGGTTGTATGGGTGAAAAGTGCACATATGTGTTTGTTTATATTTCCATATATTTTCATATATGTATATTTGTGTATACATGTGCGTGTAATCAGGAAATATCGGTATGGGGAAGATTGTCCTTATACCTCAAATACACTTACTACAATGCAAACTTTACATGAAAAGAATATTACATACACACACAGAATTCCCTATAGAATGGAGTGAAATGAAACCTACAGCTGAAAACTGAAATAATAAGATTCGGCTGTAGTTTTATACAGAACAGAGTTTTAGTTGAACTGATCTCCCATCAGTCATTGGTCCCATCACTGCCCAGTGAGGTTTGTTGATACATTTTGAGACAGACATAAAAGTTTCTAGGGTATTCATGATACTATTTAGGTCAGGTTTTTTTCTAGCTCTTCCAACAGTGTGCACTTAAAAGTCAAGGAACTCTGATTGGTCAGTATCAAAAACCATCAATTACACTCTTCAACCAACACGTTTAAAAATAAAATATGTTGTGAATGGTAGACGAGTGTTAATACAAAGGAATCAAACTTTTGCTAAATCGCAATCTCAAAACTCTTAAAATTAGTGAATAACTCAACAGCAAGCTGAAAACGAAATTTGAGTTCTGTCAAGTGTGCAAAAAAATCCTGCTCTAGCATGAAGGCTGAGACCCATATTTCTAAACATTACAGGTTAGGCTAACTCTTTAGAGTAGCATTATTGAAATAAATTCCTATCCAAAATGGCTCACTTTATGAGACAAGTGACTGCATAACCATCGCAATGAGCAAAGTTAATAAAAAAAGGCCTATGTTGGTTAGTTCAGGACATATTTTAATGTACTGAGTTTCACTAATGTATAAAACTTCGGTGGGCATTCTGCGATGGACTGCATAGTCACAAGATGGTTAATAATACCAATGCTGCCTCTAAAAGTTAGACTAGGCTTTAAGGATAGTTATCTTGAAAAATTTTTAAAAATAAAAATGTTTATGGTTCACTCTTGCCCTGGCTAGAGGACTAACCAGAAACTGTCGGAAAATCTAGGTGTTTGGGTCTGTTTTGAGAGAAAGTGGAAATACTCCCAGAACAAACCTCAATTGCTGCATCACATGGTTGATTGTTGTAATATTTGTAAATATTAAATGCTATCTTGTATAATAAATTATCCATACAAGTATCTTGTTTTCATGTTGCCTGAACATGAATTATTTGCCGTAATTCAACATTCCTTATGCCTTTGAGAACAACAGTTGAGCCCCTTGAAATGCTATGTAATGACTCACGACATACAGACAGATTTATCCCTAAATTATAATGGTGTTTTGATCAAACCTGAGATGAATGCTCTAGTTTTGGTCCAAATTGTAAACAGTTTATCAACCATTTCCTTATCTATGCATTAAAAAGTAATTCTAATACTCTATCCACTTGTGATTACACTGCAAGAGAAAAGTCACCTTGAGCAAGTTTTTATCGCTGAAGTACAATCTCCTTGGAAAACTTTGCACCCCTAAGAAGTCAACCCTTTCCCTGTATATCTAGCTTTATCAAAAAAAAATAAGCCAACAGATATTACGGATTATCATTTCTAAAAATATAAATGTATAATAAGATCTCTTCATTCATTTAATCTATTATCATACAACCACATGATCCTTTTCATGAAAATTCAGCAACTTCAGGTCTCAAAAACATATAGAAGAGGAAAGACGGAATCTCTCGGACAGGAAGGTCCTTGATCAGTGGAATCTTTTGGAACAGGAAGGTCTCTATCAGACCGTACTCCCTTCAAACCAAATGGTCCAACTTTATCATGGATGACTTACTACTCACAGGCAGAGTGTAATAACACCTATATTTTTCTATATAAAAAGTTTTGAAACTTTTCTACAATAAATTCCCTTTTACTGAGTGTCTTGACTAATAAATCTTTCTGATTATGTGCAAAAGTGTTTAAAGAAATGACACATTAAAAAAAAGATCCAATAACATTAAAAGTTATCAACTAACCAGTTTTTATTAAAGCAATACAAAACCATAAAGGAAACATACAAGAATATCATTATGAGTTCCTGTGATAAAGTATGAGGCAGTGGAGAAAAGGCATATAGCCTAGCTTTCTACATTCTAGATCTCAAAATGTTTAATCACTAATTCTTAAATTAATCTTATGCTAAAGTCCCTAACCACAATATATGAAAAATCACAATTACCTTATCACATAAACCACTTGAACTACATATGGTTAGTTTAAAAAAAAAGGTATAACTAGAAAATAAAAGGCATTCTACATAGGTTTCTGCTACAGTCGGAAAAATGTGCAACAAATTTTTTTACAAACTTAAAATGTAAGTGGTAATTTCTAAAAAAGGAACCTGGGGAAGCTAAACATTATAATCTGTAGTTTCTAAGATTGTTAGAACTGCATTAACACACACAAACTGATTATGTTTGTAGCATAATTATTTAAATAAAGCAACAATCACAATGCCAATATCAAATTATTTGTACTAAAAATAACCAGAGAAAGAGTGATGTCTTTTACAATATCCCAGATACATATACCTGAAGTTTCAATTTGTGGTTATTTATGCCAGGAAATCAATGAACTACTACTACCACTGCTGTGGATGCAGATGATGATGCTTAGTGAGACACCGCAAACTTTTACAATGCACAGTAAATTGTTGTGTGTTGTGGGCTTTTGAGAGGAAGAACCTCTTTTGAAAGCCCAGAAATTTTGATAATCTGATTTAGTTGACTCACATCTTCCTAAAGAAATGAGTATCTTAGTTATTACAACTTTCTGTCAAAGAGATATATGATTATTTATAATAAACTTCATCCTGCATTGTCTCAATCTACTTTAGTTTATCAAGACAGAAATCTGGCAAGACCACTGGCATTTTTATGAACTTGTTTCCAACAAAGCTGAATCCTGTATGTGAGTTTGTGAGCTCACAAAAAATCATAGTCTGTGCACAGTATTCATCCAAAACTATATCTGTAAATCATGTGTGCATCAGTCATTTAAAATCAACAAAGACGTTGGCAAAACCTTATGAGTAGATTAAATCATAAACTCATAACTCCTGTTGCATGGTCTTGGAGTAAGTAATAAAAACAAAGTCGTAAGTTACATTCACTAAGCATCAAAATCTGTAAAGAGCATTATGCTTATACTTAGCAGACTGAGGTGAATGAGCTAAAGCTGTGCATATTCTATGCATTCCTTTTCATGGTTACAATTGCACAAACCTACACTTTATTTCTACCACTCTACAACCACTAAGGACATCAAAATTAAAATAATATGAGTGTATTTAGAGAGTTATGCCCAAAGTTGAGCAATGAGTTTGGGTTAGAAACTCTTGACTGTCTACAATTCGATTTCTAATTTTAATATCTATTCCCATTAAAGCTATATATGGGACTACTACAATTACAAATAAAAAGCTTTAGAGTGCGACACATATGGTCACATTACTATCTCTTTGGTATATCAAACTTATAATACTGCAAACTTGTCAAGAGGCAATAACATACCTCTCCAATGTTGTCACTGAAAGATGAAACAAGCTTCTCCACTGTTGTGGGCTTCTGGCATGGAAAACTTCTCTGCTGGAATAAGCTTAAAACACAGCACACATACTGAAGACAAAACTATATAATTCACTAGTATGAGCCCAAAATTAAGCTTGTCTAGTGATGTGGCTTAAAGCACAACAATGCAAACTAATCTAGTGATGTGAGCTTTCAGCACACCAAATTTCACCATTCCTATCTAGACTATGGCCTTGTAAGATTTCACACACAGGAATCCCACTATGGCATTAACTTGTAACACGTTAGACTTCTCAGTGGTATAAGTTTCCAACACAGCAATCTTCTCCAGTAACGTGAACTTACAATCAACCAATTTCTCAAGTCATGGGAGCTTATTGAATATCAAATTTCTCCTATGATGTGAGTTTACACCTGAGCAATTCTCTCCAAGTGTGACTGGATACCAGACAGACAGCAGTACCCTCCTGTATTGTGAATTTTTTTACAAAATGTTATGAAATTTAAAATCTTATAAAACAAGACAAGAAGTATCCTTTTATCAATATAATAAGCTTTATATTCAGAATAGCCTTGGTAATTATCAAAACCTAGTGTTTGACCATAAGCTCTGATAACTAAATCTAATGACAGAATTACATGGCCATGTTCAACGCTCACATCATTTATGAACCCCAATGCAGTAAAAGATCCTACTATGGTAAAAGTTTGTGGTACTGAGACTTCATTCTACAAGATCCCAGTTGCAGCATAAACTGGACTGCAGAATTTATCTGTGTGCATGTTTGGACAGATGTCTTGTCTATCTTCCTTACTAGTACAGAATGGAGGTCATATAAATGTGAATTAAGTTATAAACATGTCAATTAATGTTGTTGGGGCATTCTCGTGAAATGCCTCATTTACATGCTAGGGTGTAATTCTCAGCAGAAAGGTCAAGGTATACCAGTATGTATAGACCATGAGCTGGAAAATACTTGAGATTCAGTTGTCTCTTGCATACTACATAAATAAAAATGTAAACATCAGGCATCAGATGCCAATTACATAAATGCCCCTAATGAATGTAATTGCCTATGCTTACAATATGGACAGGGAGTATGACATTCACTAGGCCCAACATTTCATTTTCTTTACCATAGTATCTCAAATTTTGGCATGGTTTGTATTGTTTCATTACCTAACTTATTAAACATTCATTCACCAGTCAATTTCCATGCTAAAAAAGTCTTCCACATCTTTTCTAAAATGTCTGTGACTTAATTTCTTGCAATCACCTCTCTGTTCTTTCATTTTTGATCCTACAGAAACATTCATCTCAAGCATTGTCACTTTCATTCACAAGCTTGACAATTGTTATCTCATCTATGTCTCTCTTCTTTCTACTCTTTTCTAGAGTGGGTAAACTTATAACGTTAACTTTTTGTGGTTACTCTGCTCATCTGAGTCTGTATTTGTGTTGAGACGTGAGGCACATTATGAATGTGTATAAGCACTTAAATTAATCCTTTTGATGTAAAAACTAATTTTGAGAAATTCATAATAAAAAAAGAACTGAAAACATGGGAAGCTCTCTGACCTCCACAATAGGGGGTCTAAAAGTAAATAAGAATGGAGATGAAGATAAAATATGTCCAACTACTCAGAATCAGCATTAAATTAAGTACCAATACTGAGTGCCATTCAAAATTGGTAAAATTTACATAAGTTTACCCAACTGCAAAACTGACACAAAGTCTGATATTTTCAATGATGGGAGTTTTGAATGATAAAGTTCCAACAATAAAAAAATAAAAATTGAAATACATATGCTAGGCTTGAACAACTTACTCTACTGCTGCCATTAACTACTGAAGGTTACAACACAAAACTAGTAATTGTAATGGATAATACTTATGGTGAAAAGTCAAGGTGGAGAAGTCATGACAGTGAAGATACAATAGTTAAGTTACGTATAAGAGTGAAAAGTTAATTATGGTACAGGAAAGTTACTTATGGCAGTGAAGTTAACAGTGGTGCTAGTAAAGTTACTTGTGGCAGTGGAGAGTGGGCAAGATGTAGTTTAGTGTTACTACAGTGAAGAACTGGGTATAGTTGTTCAGGAGTTATGGTAAAAAAGAACTAGTTTTACCTAGCAGTGAAGAATTACTGTACAGCGTAGTTATGGTAATTCATACTTTATGGTGGTTGAGTTAATTGTGATCAACAGATACAGGTTATGGTTGTGGAGTTACCTTTGGTAGATGGAGAGTTTGCACAGGAGATCATGCTATGGCAGTGGAGTTACATATCTTACACGATAATGAGTTAATGGTGGTCAAGTTATGGTGGTAATCTGCTAGCTATGGTAGCAAATTGTTTGGTATGGTAGTGACAGTTCATTATGATAATGAAATGTTATCAGCAATACTGAAGATCTGGTAATGGTAGTGATAAGTTTGCTACGGTTATGAATGTCATGGGGAATATAGTCAACTATGCTGCTTGAAAGAGAAAAGCCTTGGTAACTAACAGTCAAAGGTCAAACTACAATGAATGAAGACTTACTTGCTTATGCAACTGTTGCAGGTCATGTGACTGTAAGTGAAGATTTGATCACTGGTAGAGGAGTGCAAGGTCATATGGCATTTAAGTTCAAGCTTTCACAATCACAGGAGGTCAGGTTATGGCACATGAAGTCTCAATCTTTGGTACAGCTGCAGGAAGTGAAGCCGCTCCAAGTTTAAATGTATTAACTAGCATAACTGCAGAAAGTAATTATCTAATTAATAGTACAGCCATTAGATGTCTGGCTACAGTTGACACAGTGGACAAAGATTTAATGACAGAATCTGAAAAGGTGAAGTTACAGATAATGAAGATTTAGTAAGCCAAAAAGGGGACTGAGCTATGATGAGCAAAGTAGACGTAGCTGGTCCAATTATGGCGGTGCGAGGACATAAATCACTGGTACAGTCACAAGAAATCAAGCTATGCTCAGCAAAGAATTAGCCGTTAACAGTTGCACACAGTCAAGTTACAGTGAACATAGACTGCTGCTGGTACAGGTATAAGATATCTTGCTGTACTGAGCATATCTAGTCAGTGCAATCCCCTGGAGCATTCGATGGGTCTGGACTACCAAAGGACTGGGGTCGCAGCTTCATCTGTAACCTGCGTAGGCTGGTCCATTTGTATTGGCGGGGGCTCCAATAGACCCAGCCCATGGAATCAAAGTCATCTGAGTTGGTAAGAATGCCAGTGGGGTTGGCATTGTGGCAGACATTGTACCACCACCCACCCTTGTATTCATGTGCACAGCTGCCTGGAAGGGCCAAAGAAGACGTAACATGCTCTGTGAACACTAAAGAAAAATTAAATTCTTATCAAAATGCAAAGAAAATGTCAATAAACACTACAAAGATTAACAAAACCTGCAAGGCTAAATCAGAATTTGTGAAAAAAGGAAACTAAACCAAAAGAATCAATAAAAAATACATATAAGAACTTGTATACACCAATTCAAAGAATATATATCGTGGAAATGTATTTGATATGTTTGGGTAGAATGTTTATAAAAAATGATGAAATTTGTTACAAAAGATATCAAACGGTAATAGAAAAGGCTATTAGTGCATCAATATATGAGATAAGTAGGAAGAGGAATACAAATGAGGGAGAGGACATATCACAGGAAGTGTAAAGCCGTAAAAGGCTTTCATAATAAAAGTAATGGATGAGGGACAGTAAACAGACGTATAAGTGACTGACCTGAAATAAATGTGGGAGTGCCTCAGTATTATAAAATGTTTTCATTATTGTTTACAGCTTTCATGATGGGGCATTACATGAGATGAAATCCAGCTGGGGTGATTGTGGTGAACTGGTGAATCATGGGAAAACAGAACGGAAGCCATAGTTGTTAATGTAGATGATCCTAAGATATTGTATGTTCCAGATGAGGATTGTATATAATGACGAGTTAATCTGAAAATGTGTTGGAGGAGGACATGGAAATCAAATGTGAGCAGAAGCAAGAATTTAGCTTTAGAAAGAGATGGGATGTCACAGTTTCAATGGGGAAAGAACTGAAGGAATGGATGAATTAAGGAGTCTAGAAGTAAGGCTTAATAAGGATGGTAGTGGGAATACTAAAATCTAGACAAGTCTTTCAATGGAGAACAACTGAGGGCAACAGATGACTCTAATGAGCTAAGAAATGAAGTATAGTATGTAAGAAGCTTTAATGATGGAATACTCTAACATGAGATTGTGAAACACATGTTTATACAGGATCAGTATGAGGGTGAAGTTCTGATCATATGGTTCAGCCATAATACCCAAAGAGTCCTTGTACTCAATAGGTTTAGGCTGTCTTACACTGGGTTCAATTAGTATATTCACAGGGTTATTCAGCATACCTCAGTGGTTAGCATACTTAAAATACTTTGAGCTATCTGTGGTCATCAAGGGATTAAACAGTCATATTCTACAAGTTAATTAATGATAAACTGTACCACATTAATATACCTGAGATGTTATCTCATTCAGAGGACTATATTTTTGTGTACAAGTGGCAAAATCACATTACTAAATCAAAATAACTATTAATCAAAGTCAATTTATTCCATCTTGGACTGAATTATTTTTGCAATGAAGCAATATTCACATTTTACACAAAAAATACATTCACCTAAATATGCACACTTCACTACACATGGGCTGCCCTATACAAGTACTGCACCCTAATCACTCACACATGACCTCTGCCAGTAACAGCACCATAATCACAAACACATCTGACCTCTGCCAGTAATGGCACATCCAAGAATGGGCTGTCATTGACATGGGTCCAAGCCAAGCTTAGTCTTGGCAAATCTTTACACTCAAGCACTCAAGTGTATTCAACAAATTCTATAATTATATGCAAGTGTTCAAGTAATTGTACCTGAAGGAAAAGGGGGATACTTACCTTTATGTTTATCATTGTCCCTATCAATGGTGGAAAACTGCATGCCACTGTGCCACAGCAGCCCATCCCCCAGAGTACTGTTTGAGGAGTACATCACTGCCAGCAGCTTGTAGCTGTTGAAGAAAGAATTGTTGGAACATGTGATCACTCATAGATATGAAGGAGAGTAGTTATGGTTTTCAGCTACTAAAGAGATGCTTCTTAGTATGCGCAGTAATTTCTAGCTGTTTCACGAGATTGTTACTCACTGGAGAAGTTTGTTGCTGTTAAAATAATTTTTGTGGGAGTGTCAGCTTGTAGATACTGAAGAGAGCGTCACAGGGAATTTTGAAGACGAGTATGCCATAGAAACATCAGAGAAGGCCCATACATTCATCACTAAGAAAGAGGCTTGCCACTGAAGTAAAAAAGTGTCTAGGACATACAGTATTAACATAACATTGGAGATGAGAAACTTTGCATGACCCTAATGCAAAGTTAAGAGATGGGTTCTTATGAATGGGGATATTTCCCACGTGCATGCAAATGTAATCACACGCACACACACACACACATACACCACCTCCACTAGTTACTCTGGGAAATGCTCACTTGTGTTCCTCATCCTCAACTCGGAAACGTCCCCATACACCCCATCGACGACTCCCACTGAAGTCTTCAGCATCCACCCGCAAGACATGGGCATCCTTTGCTGTCAGTTGGTGCAGGACCTCATTACCTGGAGGTGTATGATGAATGTGACTTGAAAGTTAAATTGAGAAATAAATATGAGGCATAAGGGCCATTCAATTAAAAATTACCATAAAAACCTAAAGATTACACTTAAACAGTCCAGTTCTACATCATATAAAGCACACCTGGTCAAGCCTACCTAGCCAGTACTCTTTGGTGACGTCTCCAAAGCCACCTCTGTAGTCATCCCAAGTACGGGTGAAGTTTTCCTGTTGGGGTTGCTCTTGACGATTTAAGAACACAGTCCAACCACCTCCATCTGTTGTCAGGTCGCACCACACCCGAACTGCACGGCACCTGTTGCATATCACAGGGTATCAATGTAGTTTAAACCATTAGTTTTTCAATACAAATCTTACATGAAAAAAAATGTTGGGGCATACTGTTCACTTTAATGACTTACGGTGAGAAATGATTGTTATGCAAGATGTTATATAAAAATGTAATATTTATAAAAATCTATTTTAGTGGAGAAGTGTTGCTGAATTTCAAGTTAAGGACTAAAAGATCCCATAAACATCTGACACATAAGGTCTTTTTTTGTATATATAGCAAGGGTTCTGTAGGGTACCAGTAGGTGTAACTGGCACACTTCACATCTACCTAGACAGAAATGGTGGTATACTTAACCTGATGAATATAATGGCAAACAGCATCTTAATTTTGATGGATATACAGTATAGTACTTCCTCTAATGGAGATACTATGTAATCACCCCAATGGGTACTTTGGTATACTGTATAGTGAGTGGTATGATTATACTATATACCACACACCCTGATAGGTGGCAATACTAATTTGTCTAATAATATCATACTCATCCTGTGGGGCAAATCAAGTGCACTCCACTGATGCAAAATAATGAATACTACTTACTCAGAAGGCTAGTTTTTGTATGTTCTACAGATACACCATATAATACTCACTCTGAAGGATAGATCTTGTAATACTAGTATCATATATATTACTCTGAGGAGTAGATATTATTTGTGCTAAAGTTATACCATACACTACTCACTCCGAGGGGAAGATCTCATACATCCCACTCTCCGTTGCTCCCTTGCTCTGGTGGCCTGCGCAGTCTTTCACCCTGACCACAGAACAACAGTTTTGGTTATGAAAGAAATGCTTTCAAAAGGAAATCAGTAAGGACAATACATTCACAGATTAAAAAAGAGGATGTAAGTACCTTATGTTAATCCTGAGAGAAAAAAAAATATTGTACCCAGTATTTGTGACAAGATTTGGCCAAAAGGTGGGGATAGCATGCAAAACACCAAAATAATATACCAGTCACATTCATGACCAAGGACTGCCATAGTGGCATCCAATATCAACAAAAAGATGAAATAGAAGACGAATCTAACATTATCATATTTCTAGTTTCATTCCATTAGATTCCTTAAGTAACATTTGATTTTTGAATGTGTATTACTTAATTTTACTTAACTAACCTTATATCTTTCCCATTTATACTCTCTTCACCTAATCTCGTCCAATAAAAATCAATGTCCCAATTCATGCTCAGTATTTCTGTACACAAAACAAATACATGGCATATATCACAAAGTTAGCTAGTTTTAATGTCACTAAATATATAAATTGCAAGTAAGACTACATGTCTCATATCTTCACATTTTCCAGTAAACATGGGCCTAACTACTATCACGTTTCAATGAAATATTATGCTCCACAAATTATATATACTTCATATAGAGAAACATTCAAATTCTAAGTTATCAATGATGCTGAGGTGCTCTTGATAAATTAGAAGCATGATAATCCACAACACAGGCCATTTCTTGAAGCACATATTCCTTAATTTCAATCAATAGCTTCTCTTCTGCAAGATTATTAATTAACAAAATATACAACTGTTTCGTGTCTCTTTAAAATTTCATAAACTTCCTTTGTACGGTTCCAACAGTGGCAATTACACTGATAAAGACGAGGGTTCTGGAGGGAGACCCTAAACCAGTCTGTAAGTACTAAGGATGTAATCCTTGCTTCTAAGGCCACGTGTGGAGTGCTATTCTGCATCAAGAAAGAATAATTCATAAATATTATTGCCTTAATGATCAAGTCACAGTGGTCAATGAAGGTGCCATTAAATGTAGCTTTCTCGAAGAGACATCCTACACTCAGGATTCCTTTCCACTTTCAGCTCCGAGCATTTAAAAGACAATATCTCTCGCTTCACGGGAATTTCAGGCTTGCACTATTCGCAAATGCACGTTGGAGTAATTTCTATATGGACCAGGAAGGAGGATGCCATTTTGTCGCGAAAAGCTGAACTTCATTTGCCAATTTTCCCAAAAAACACAAGTCGCATATTTCCTTCCTCGTTTGTAAAGGCGAGATGACATAAGACAACAATACATGATAAATTATAAACAAATGACACTCATAATTACCCACTGATGGGTTTAAAGATAATTGAATACCTCACTAGAGAAGTGGGTCTTACACTCTACACACGTGTTGAAATATCTATAAAGATGACGTCACCTCAATACCATTTGTAGACGTGGCAGTGTTTCTCTTAAGAAAAAACATTTCATCATGAAGTTTAAAGGTAACACCTCAACCACTTGGTTAACTACAGGTATTTAATTCAGTAATTATTATGTATAGTGTTCAGAGTAAAACCTGGGAGCGTGAGTTAGATATAGCGGAAAGGCACACCATTTTCGGCGGGACAATATGTCAGGCTGTCACCCAGGAACAGCATGGGGCGGGAAAATGGCCCAATTGAGAGAAAAAATAGCTGAATAATTAACCTTCTTCAAGACATTACTACCAGATACCTACATAACTGTATTATATTTTCTTGCAGTATTGCATACTTGAGTAAACTATTAAAAATCCGACATGATTTTAAACTGTAGATAATACTTTTTTTTATGGACCATTAAGGGAGCCATATACTCCGCCGTAAGGTAATAGCAAAAGGTTTTTATATTCATCTATATTTACCTATATGTAATTTATTTGATGTATATCCACTGTATATCTACTGCCTCCTGCATGCACAGCCGTGCTGGGGTTAGGGTAGGGGTGACAGCACCAGCAAACCGCTTGGACCTTATTGTCTTTAATGTTTTAAGTTCTGGTAATATACTTTTTATTACCTTTCAAGGTATGTCCTGCCTTAAATATCACGGAATCAAGCTACTTTAGATTTAAAGAATATGTATATATTTTTCTGTTATTGAATTCGATATTGGTGAAGGTTTTGATGTTGAAGGAAAACGTGTGGTTGGTGTACATTTAGATGCAAGAGCAAAACTGAACCTATGAATAGCATCAGTAAAATTCACCAAACAGTTGAAATTTGCCTCACTTTCCTCGTGATAAACGAAATTGATCAACATTTTGAAGAGCATGTTGATTCCGGCCTCATGTTTGATGCCCATTGCTCATAGTTTTGTTTGCTTAAACATACATTAAATATATTTCGAGGAAAACATTAGATATCAAGGTAATTCGAGGCTGTAAGGTATACTGACTAAATTTTACAATATCTAAGAATTTTTCTTTATATTTCTCTTCATTTGACCAATATTTATCATGATTTTCGCGACCTTCCCTACTGCTAGGTTTTTTTTTTCTTTATGTATTAGTCTAGGGTAAAATATATGATCATTTCAATTACGCTTGACCTGAACTCATTTTTCTTTACTCTTAACTCAGTTTACTGTCATGGAAAATATAAAGTCGAACGTAATCTTGAGATACAGAAGTTATACCCTCAGACATGTATTATTATTATTATTATTATTATTATTATTATTATTATTATTATTATTATTATTATTATTTTCGTTATTATTATCATGATTAATATTAATATTATTATTATTAATTTTATTTATTATTATATTTGTGAAAAACCCATTGAACCACTTACTTTCTCCCCCCAGTACCCACCCACCTAGCCATAGTACAGCACCCACCTATAGCCACATTAAACCCACGTACCTGATACCTCTACCCACGTACATCTACGTACCTTGTCACTACCCACGCACTTTCACGTACCTGACACCACTACCCACCTACATCCACGTACCTGACACCACTACCCACTTACATCCACGTCCCTGTCACTACCCACGCACATCCACATACCTGACACCACTACCCCACCTACATCCACGTACCTGACACCACTACCCACCTACATCCTTGTATCTGATACCACTACCCACATACATACACGTACCTGACACCACTACCCTCCTACATCCTTGTATCTGACACCACTACCCACCCACATACACGTATCTGACACCACTACCCACCTACATACACGTACCTGACACCACTACCCACCTACATCCACGTACCTGACACCGGCACCAAGCAGCTCGGGAGCCTGGGTAGTCGTGAGGGTCACCGTCACATTCTCACAGACACATTCCTTCCTCTCCAGCTGCGCCTCCGTCAGGATGTCTTTACAGGGGCACTCCTCTTCCTTGTCCTCCTTCTTCTCCACTACCAATGTGGTTTTCGTCACAACCTCCGGGGCCTCTGTCGTAGGCGGGGTCACCTCCTCAGGGGTCAGGGACTCCTCCCGGCCCTTCAGGAAGTGCTGCATCTGCCTCTTGTACTCCTGAAGCTGCAGTCGGAGCTCATGTTTGTCCTCCTGCAGGGCCTCGATCTGGGCGGTGCAGCGGCCTTGCTGCGTCAGGAGGTCCTCGTTCCTAGACTGCAAGAGGGCGTGGTGACGCAGAGCCAGGGAGAGTAGGGAGTTGTACCCTTCGTCGCCCACCCTGGCCAGGACTGTCAAGGAAAGAAAACGGCAACGTTGATCCTTGACCCCTTTCAGTACCACCAATAAAGACGTAACTGAAAACGATTCCCTTTGGCAACACTGCTAAAGAAAACGGAGCCGAGGTAACTAAAAGGTATTTTTTTTGAACTTTCAACGAAAATATATTCAAATTGGCCATTTCAACAGTCCTGCACCTCTTACATAAGAACTATGTACAGATACTTTAGTGGAAGCCTATGAACAAATTGTAATTAGATTTTTAATCGTAATCTTCCATGTATCAATCATCAAGCGTGTCTTCCTGTTATATGGTTCAATGGCGTATTAAAAGGCCATAATTTATGACATGTTACACCTTTACTATTTATTTTAGTTACCGCTACAGCCGTCGCTTGACTCACCTTCTTCAGGAGTGACGTCCAGGAGGTTGACAGCCAGGTCGGAGGGGAGCAGCTGCTGCAGGGACCTGCTGACGTCCAGCAGCTGAACCAGCAGCTCCGACGGTACTGTTACCATCTGCTGGAAGATGCAACTCTCGAACGTCAGTATATTTCTTTAGTCTACCTTAAAATCTGATCCGTGAATACAGTTATTCTACCTTAAAATCTGATCCGTGAATATACATAGTTATTCTACCTTAAATCTGCTCCGTGAATATATTTCTTTCGTCTACTTTCAATCTACTTCGTAAATATGTATTTTTTCAGTATACCTTGAACCTACTTCGTAAACGTATTTCTTTAGTCTGCCCTAAATCTGCTCCTTGACTATATTTCTATAGTTTACCTTAAATCTGCTCCGTGACCATATTTCTTTAGTCTACCTTAAATCTGCTCCGTGAGTATATTTCTATAGTCTACCTTTAATCTGCTCCTTGACCATATTTCTTTAGTCTACCATAAAATCGAATAAAAAGTGAAAAATCCAAACCAAGAATATTAAATATTTCTGGAAATAATTGCTTCTATAAAGTATTAGGTTAAATAAACGATTGATATGCCCAACTACTCAATAAAGAAATGGTAACTCTACTTACGTATAAGGATAAAACAAAATAAATCTGATTTAATGTTTCACAACTAAAGTGGACATTTGCATGTTAAAAGACATGGAAAGGTAGCGTTCTGCTAAATTGCCGGTAGACTAATGTAAATTATGTAAAAACTTCTTTAAAGGAGAAAGAATTGAAGGAATAGGAATGCAAAATATAAGAGCAAAATTCCTTGGCTTATCCTATAAAGCTTTTCTGTTAGTATTTCATTTAGTCAGTTGTTTATAATAGTTTGCCCTGTGTAACACAGCTAATTTATTTTCTTTACATGTAGAGGGGTCATTATTGCAAAGTAATTAAGAGAGGATTGCTGAAAAAAGTAAAGTGTAAAATAGGCGTCAAATGATCTTGTTGTGAATTACTTTTAAATATTTTTCATGTAAGTGATCATGGGTTCCGAGACATTTTTGTATTGTTTTACATATTACTGAATTTAGGGATGTTACTTAATGTATATTCATATATATGAGACTGGAAAAAGTTGATATTAAAGAGAAAGACTGCGATTGAAAAAATTAGCGGCAAGAACGAAGATAAATATTCGTATGAAGAAATGAAGATGGCAACACAGAAGCAAAGAGGATGAAGAAAAGTGCCATGAACACAGAAGTGGAGGAATAAAAGAGGAGAAACAGAAATGTAGTACAGATACAATCAGCACGACAAAGGAATCAGAGGTACTAGAACTTATGGGACATAGAAAGATGCACAGAAAATGATGACAGTGAATGCATTGAGCTGAATTACAAACATGGAGAGTAAACGAGACAGAGACGAACTCACCGAGGAGTCATTCTTCTGTTTGGAGGTTTTCGAGACGGAGGCTGCCTCCCCGCCCACTGCCATCACCAACACCACCATCACCACCGTCCGGAGCTGCCTCCAACACCCAGCCATTGCCTGCAACATCACCAACCTTGTGACCAAGCCACTCATTGATGAAATGTACTTTAGAACACCTGTTCGCCACCAGAGTCATCCGCCATTGCATTCTCTCTCTCTCTCTCTCTCTCTCTCTCTCTCTCTCTCTCTCTCTCTCTCTCTCTCTCTCTCGTGGCGCAGGCTACCCATCCCTCTCATGTAAATATTTTGGACCCTAAGTGCCATAATAAACGGCAGGAATGAGGGCGTCAAGCGAGCATCCAACTCCCCAGGGACCAGAAGGGGTTGGACGAACGTCTGGTGCCGCCTCTCGTACCCGCACATTTAGCAGGAATTTTATCTCCGACTTGGACTTAAGGCAACTTCCATGCCCTGAGATGATTCCATTACTATGTAAAAATCTTCTCCGTTCCTCCAGCAACGGTTATGGCGTTTGTGTAGCCAGGATCCATTAGGGAGCGTGAAATATACATTACTTTGAATAGCCCGGCGGGCTCGTAAGGGGAAAAAAATGAACGATTATTTGACCTTAGAATTATGTTGAGTGGGCTGTTCCCGTTTTCTTTCGGGCCAGACTAATGTATCCTCGCTTAAAATCTTAATGTCATTTTTTTTAATGGAGGTTAGAGGGGGCAAAAATTTCATTCTTGGTAACCTGCAGATAACCTTCCCTTACCTTTTTTGATTACTTAATAATATTACTTATTTGACGATTTGCAAAAGTAGATTCGTATAAAAAAATTCAATATCTATCTAACAGGAATGATATTATATTTAGATTTCCTTAGATAAATAGGTTTTCTGTAATACCGTTTTAACAAAATATTAACTAACGTATTGGAAACTTATGCTTGATAAGTAGATATGAGATATTTTACTCACTAGCAGATGGAAGCATTTTTGAACTTGCATGTAATGATTTCATTACCAAATGACTAATCAGCAATTGCTCGCCATCAAATCGAATATGATACACAATTACAAAAATGTATCAAATCCAGAATAATATACGCACAGACGCATTCTCTCATCAGTGATATATTTCTCCCACAAATGATTTTCAAGTATGGGAATGAGTTTGTAGGAGTTTGATCCTATGGCAGAGTTATGGAACGAAATTCGTTTACAATCTAATTCCCGATAAGAAAAGAAATGAGGATCACTTGGCGTCTGAATCCTGCTTCACCAACCAATATACCGAAAGGAAATAGGATCACGTAATATTATCTGTAGAGCTAAGTTACCGAATATTATAAAATCGTCAAAAATATATCTCTTACACGTCTTCAAAAGGTATGCCGCATGAAAATTTAATTCATAAATATGGGTGTCATCTTCACGCTGTGTATTATATCTCGGTCAAGAGAGAGAGATAGATATAGATAGATAGATAGATAGATAGATAGATAGAGAGAGAGAGAGAGAGAGAGAGAGAGAGAGAGAGAGAGAGAGAGAGAGAGAGAGAGAGAGAGAAGGCTATCACGTTTTCAGTGTTCAACTGAATATTTCTTTATACAGGAAGAAGACGATATTAGCCCTGCCATCTGTCGGGACTTTCAGGATAAAAAAAAAAATGTTCTTTGCATTTAAGTTAGTTTCCCGCGGAAAAAAAATTAATCTTCGAGGATGGAGGCAGGCCAATATGAACCATGTCTCGAGCTGACATAAAGGTTTAGTTTCTCCGGGGGGAGAAAAAGAAAGTAGTTTTAATATTTAATGAAGGTTCTCATTGTATATTCGCTCCCAGAGGAGATTTTTGGATTATTCAACATTTCCACTTCACCTCTCGACCCCCCCCCCCCACCTGCCCAGAACCGTCTCCTGGGAATCGAGGGGGAGGGTGTGGTGGGGGTCTGGTCCCCCTGGGGAGGGTACTAGGCAAAACACCAAGGCTTCTGTGTGGATTGGTTCCTCTCCACTTATATAACCTCGTATTTAAGTCACAGAATTTTAGATATATGCTGCATATGCTAAGGTCATTTTCTCTTGCTCAAATGACGTACAGTTGTGCTCAGACGGTCATAAAAGTCGAATCCCTGAGATCTCTGGGCTCTTCCAATTCCTCCTGACCCGAGTCTGCCCCTTAGAAGACCTTGTCATCACTATTCATTTATCATTCTGAGCTGCGTCGTAAATGAACTTGTGCGGATCTGAGGCATCCTTGCCGAGGCGGGAAATGGCAAAACAGGCTTGGAAGACTTGAAAAAAAGTTAAAATATGATACCAGAGATAGATGGCTGTATTAGAGAATAATGTTTCCTTTTTTATATAGAAGACTCAAAGGAACGATGAATAAACGTCTATCAGTCTCGTTAAACGTCATAGAAAACGAGCTTTAATTCCTAAACATTATTTCCAAAGGCCAGTGAAAGTCAAACATACCGCCGATCATAATTTACATATTTCCGACATAGTGGGACATTGCCGCAACCATTCTCGTTACCTATACGTAGCTCTCGCAATAAGACAATGCGATGCGTAACGCCACGGTAAGGGAAGGCCAATAATTTGGTAAACAGTGACGTCACTAGTGCGCAGGCGCGCTGCAGGTGGCAACACGGAAGCAAAATGGATGCCAACTCGTGTTAATCTATCGCTGAAAGAGCCCCAAGCACATTAACATAAGCGGGTAGGGAACTTTATGGTAATACTCGTAGAATTACCATAAAGTTTTACCAGTCAAAATAGTTATTGGATGGCCATGCTTTTAAAGATATTACAGTGTATACAGATGCTGTCCTTGCTTATATATATATATATATATATATATATATATATATATATATATATATATATATATATATATATATATATATGCATATATATATATATATGCTCTGTGGAAGGTATTAAGAATATATGGTGTGGGAGGCAAGTTGTTAGAAGCAGTGAAAAGTTTTTATCGAGGATGTAAGGCATGTGTACGTGTAGGAAGAGAGGAAAGTGATTGGTTCTCAGTGAATGTAGGTTTGCGGCAGGGGTGTGTGATGTCTCCATGGTTGTTTAATTTGTTTATGGATGGGGTTGTTAGGGAGGTAAATGCAAGAGTCCTGGAAAGAGGGGCAAGTATGAAGTCTGTTGGGGATGAGAGAGCTTGGGAAGTGAGTCAGTTGTTGTTCGCTGATGATACAGCGCTGGTGGCTGATTCATGTGAGAAACTGCAGAAGCTGGTGACTGAGTTTGGTAAAGTGTGTGGAAGAAGAAAGTTAAGAGTAAATGTGAATAAGAGCAAGGTTATTAGGTACAGTAGGGTTGAGGGTCAAGTCAATTGGGAGGTGAGTTTGAATGGAGAAAAACTGGAGGAAGTGAAGTGTTTTAGATATCTGGGAGTGGATCTGTCAGCGGATGGAACCATGGAAGCGGAAGTGGATCATAGGGTGGGGGAGGGGGCGAAAATTTTGGGAGCCTTGAAAAATGTGTGGAAGTCGAGAACATTATCTCGGAAAGCAAAAATGGGTATGTTTGAAGGAATAGTGGTTCCAACAATGTTGTATGGTTGCGAGGCGTGGGCTATGGATAGAGTTGTGCGCAGGAGGATGGATGTGCTGGAAATGAGATGTTTAAGGACAATGTGTGGTGTGAGGCGGTTTGATCGAGTAAGTAACGTAAGGGTAAGAGAGATGTGTGGAAATAAAAAGAGCGTGGTTGAGAGAGCAGAAGAGGGTGTTTTGAAATGGTTTGGGCACATGGAGAGAATGAGTGAGGAAAGATTGACCAAGAGGATATATGTGTCGGAGGTGGAAGGAGCAAGGAGAAGAGGGAGACCAAATTGGAGGTGGAAAGATGGAGTGAAAAAGATTTTGTGTGATCGGGGCCTGAACATGCAGGAGGGTGAAAGGAGGGCAAGGAATAGAGTGAATTGGAGCGATGTGGTATACAGGGGTTGACGTGCTGTCAGTGGATTGAATCAAGGCATGTGAAGTGTCTGGGGTAAACCATGGAAAGCTGTGTAGGTATGTATATTTGCGTGTGTGGACGTGTGTATGTACATGTGTATGGGGGGGGGCCATTTCTTTCGTCTGTTTCCTTGCGCTACCTCGCAAACGCGGGAGACAGCGACAAAGTATAAAAAAAAAAAAAAAAATATACATATATATATATATATATATATATATATATATATATATATATATATATATATATATATATATATTCCCCTGAGTCCACGAGGAATGAAACACGATAAGTTCCCAAGTGCACTTTCGTGTAATAATCACATCATCAGGGGAGATACAAGAAATATAAGTCAGTTGATATACAACGAAGAGACGTAGCTAGGACGCCATTTGGAAAATAAGTATAATGTGTAGTTGTCATTAAATTTATTGTCCCTGCGTCAATATATATTGTCTCGGAAAGTATGGGAATATATTGTCGTATTAACCTGTTCAGATATAAATTGCATTTCAGTACAAATGTTAAAAGATAAAAAAGGATTAATATTCGTTAAAAAGAATGAAATATTGAAAGATGAACTGTTATAACAACGTTTGTCGTATTCTTCATTATGTCTAATTCCCTATCTATCTAATATATATATATATATATATATATATATATATATATATATATATATATATATATATATATATATAGAAGGCGACTAAAAGGGAAGGGAGCGGGGGGCTGGAAATCCTCCCCTCTCTTTTTTTTTTTTTTCCCAAAAGAAGGAACAGAGAAGGGGGCCAGGTGAGGGTATTCTCTCAAAGGCCCAGTCCTCTGTTCTTAACGCTACCTCGCTATCGCGGGAAATGGCGAATAGTATGAAAAAAAAAAAATATATATATATATATATAGATAGATAGATAGATAGATAAATAGATAGATAGATGTGTATATGTGTGTGTATCAAACAGAACTATTGATCAGCCTCTAAACCTTGAATATATATACCCTGCCATTATTCTTCTGCACACACACACAGGACTAACCCAGGTGCTCATTTATCCCCCCCCCCTCCCCAGGGACCGACTGCCAGGCCCGGAATTCGAACCCATTTGGCTCCAGCCCCTGGCTGACCACTAGATCACGAGGGCCCGTTTGTTAGTGTGTTTCATACTTGTTCACTGTTACCTGCGTTAGTTTTTATTATGTGGACAGAAGTCCAAATCAGTTTCAGGCCTTAACTGAAATATATTGACAATTATGAAACGGAAAAGACAAGGGAAAGTATTTGAGAATTTTGGAGTTGAAAAACCTGTCTTTTGAAATGTGCCAAATTATAGTTATTGGGAACGACATGAGAAGGTAGATAGTTACAAATTGCCAGGAACATGCGAAGAAGAAGAGGCTCATTCGCTCGCATCCATTCTTTAGCTCTCATGTCACTGAAAACATAGCCTCTTATCCACAGACCTTTCCTTGGTTTCCATCGGCTCCTTCGTATGTCCTTGTACAGTCCATTGGCAGCACGTCAACCCCTGTATACCACATCGCTCCAATTCACTCTGTCCCATGCATGCTTTTCACCCTCTTGCATTATCAAGCCCCGATCACCCAAACTTTCTAACTCCCGCTTCTCTTTTTCCCACCACTTTTGACAATACATCTTCTATGTCAACCTCTCCTCACTCATCCTCTCTATATGTCCAAAACCTTTTCAATACACCCTCTTCAACTCTGTCACCCATTCCTCTTATTAACACACACTCTCTCTCTCTCTCTCTCTCTCTCTCTCTCTCTCTCTCTCTCTCTCTCCCCCCATCATTCTCTCCTCGAGCAACCCTCCCCACCCCACGTATTGTCCTCAAATATATGATATCAACCACATGCATCCTCTTCCTGGGTTGGCTAAGCCCACGCCTCCTAGCCATACAACACAATCAGGATCCTCCTCCATCCAACACCCACCTTATCTCACAATTAATGAGCTCTGAACACATTCCTCATTGCGCCCAAGGCCTTATAGCCCCTCCTCACCCACCTTATGAATTTACTCCAGCTACCAATATTTCTAATCCCATCCATTGTCCACTCCTGGGTATCCAAAATACTTCACTTCCACTCACGTTTTTCTCCATTCCAACAAATAACCTAACTTAACCAGTCTCTTATGCTAAAGCTTAAAAAAAAGAGCTTTAATTCGCATTTGCTCTCAGCTCCCCCGCAACATACAATCCCTAACGCATGTGATCCCACTGAGAGAAATTATATTTCCAAGCAAGTTACCCTTACCAACTTCAGTTGTTTATTGCCTATCCTCGGCTGTAGGTCGGGGCCAGCCTTCCCCCCCATCACATGCCCAGCTCCTTCCGCCACTCAGCAGTCATTTAACCCATTCTCCGCCAGTTTGGAGGGTAATTTACATATTATCTCACATCTGGGTCATTCAAAGGCATTCCACGCAGCGGAGGTCAAGCCGGCAAAGACCTAGGTATCGGGCAAGCAACTTGAGCTTTTTCGAACTTACTTGTAAACACTAGGCTGCTGTCGTGTGTGTGTGGGGGGTGTGTGGTGAGCGATCTCCCAGGTAATATCGTTGGGAGAGGGAGGCTGTGAGGCGGTGAGAGTGGAGGCTGGCAGGCCGGGAGAGTCGGTGTGAGAGCTGGGAGAGGGAAGGGACGAGTGACGACGAGAGGTCGATCCTGACGGCACTTCCCATTACCGCTCCACCTCCACTTGCCACTTACCTTCGTCTGCGTTTCAGGTTTTTCGTACACAGTACCTCATTTCCTGTCAGTGTGAGGCGTCATATATCCTACACCCATGAAAGAATGAGCCTGGTTTTTCTCTAATCAATCGAAACCATGACTTTTTATTACGGTAATGTGTTCGTAAACTCAGAAATACGTATGTAATATCAATTCAGGAATAGCTATAGCAAATGTGGCAACTGTTTGTGTCTGCCTCCTCAGTTTAACGTTCGTAAGGACACACTTGCTAATTTTTGTACTTTGTATGTTTGAATGATGGCTTCGGATTATAGCATAACGACCCTTCCCGATAAGCCATTAAATCGAGGAACGCACATGTCTACAATGGCTGTATCTATTTGCATACGTGGATATGTAGATTTTCTATTAGTTCTTTGCTCTGTCCGTGTTGTCTATCGTGCCATCATCTAAGTCCATCAGAGATGTTATTTATAGCAGGTATGAACTGTATGCAGGCTTTACGAAGACTGCCTGGACAGATTTACCTCAAGAAGCGAATAAATTACGTGTCACTTCGTATAACTTCATAAATTCGAAAGATAATTCCAATACAAAATGCAATTTGTTTTACCAGGTTGAAGCCTACGGGACATCCGCTTTTGATAATCACCAAATTCATTAGAAAACTAATGAAAGGCCACAAGGTATTAATGAGAATATCAAGATTAACTATTGAACAGTGATTAATTTCATGATTAGATTTAATCCTTTATGGGAAGGGAATCTCAATGATAAATAGTAGAGTCTTGCGGAGTTTTGGAACAGTTTGACTATAGCCATTTGCCTGATTCTTTTTTTTTTAACGCCCTCAATAATAATAATACGACTCGAGCTAGGTATTTTAATGTAAATCGATTATATTTTTGGGTGGGTTGATTAACCGGATGACATGGTGACCTTATTACCATTCAACTGGACACTTTATCTGTTAAGCCTTTCTTCAGTAGGGAGTTAGCAATAGGCTTGGTCTCAAGGTTATGTCTGAACCTACAGACAGAATGCATTTCGACTGTAAACACCCTGTAGTTAAGGACTGCTTTTTGAGGGCTGCCTAGTTCGAGGTCAGGAGTGTTAAGGGAGTTGTACGCCATAAAGATGTACGTAAATGATCTCTATAAAGTTACTGATGTGTTGCTTGGAGAAGCTTGTCTCTCACAAGCAACTTCGTCTCTTGCAGGTTGAATGGCTGTGTCGTCTGCCATGCCACAGCCATCTATTAGACATATACAGATGTTTCAGTTTGCTTAAGGTTTGTGAGCGGGACTAAACACATAATTCTTCCTTTTGATTTTCGGAAGCAGATTTCAGGTCGAAGTTGTTAATGAATAAGGGGAAAATGGACTAAATTTTTGGGGTCAGTTGATTGAATATAATTAGTCAATTCCAGGAAGTTATTGAAAATGACTTCTTCAAAATGGTGAATGTCATTCGTAAATTCACTGTATCCTCCGGACGCAGTGGGTTTGTCAACTGTACTTTTTATTTCGAAGGAGGATATGGCAACGCCACTTTATTATGGCGCAAAGTTGATGGGAAATTACCTTTTCCTTTCCATCATTAAGGGCAAGAAACAGGTGCAGTATATCTGGTGAAAAGGCCTGCTAAAGATGGCAAAAATGTGATGGCGCACAGAATGAGGTTCTCACAGACGTATTTTGATAATTTCATATGTAGTGTTTCAGCATAAATGAACTGCTATCATCGTGTTACATATTCCCACTTGCATATTACAATAATGGCTCCTAGATCATTTTTGACGGAACCCTGTTTAAAAGTTTATTTTGAAGAGATATACATTTTCAGTTTCTCTTGATATCAATTGATTTGTTGAACGTCGTGGTTTTTATTGATGTAAATCTGTTTTGTGATGAAGAGAGATTATCTTGATGTGGAGAGGGAGAACATAGATATTGAAAGAGAATATATCAGCATAGGCTTCAGCACTAAGACGGGTTTAGCATTTGAAGCTTTTCGTTTTCTATGAAACCTATTCTTTGAGAACTAAAGAAAATGGTTTTTATTAAGGGATAACCACAATAAAATGTATCATCTTGGCCTTGGTTTGTCAATTCTTCATCTGTAAAATTTTTTTCAGGTTCGTTTTCACCTATAACCCTAACTACACACTTAGACTTTCCCCCTGTCCCTCAGTTACTTGATCAACTTGAGAGGACCATAAGTGTCCACTTTGATCGGTGTTCACGAAAAAGTTCGTTTTAAAATCTGGATTTTTGTTGCTCTTGTTGATTAGTCGCCACTAATGATGAAAACGGTATTTAGCGGACAAGATACTTTTCAACATTGCTCATTTTCCCATACTTAACCTCTGTGGTACGCTGAGGTAGGCTAGGGTCGAGGACAAGAGCCCTCTGGTTTAGGGTTAGATGAAATTGATTGGTTGAACTGTTTTATTCTCACACTTTGGCTAGATTTAAAGATGGCGGAGGGTTAGAACTCCTCTGAGACTTTGTTGGCCTTAAGGCCATATTCTTAGTCCTTTCGAATATGAAAAAAAAATCATTAATAATTTTGTTTAGAAGAATCACAATTTCTGTGAATACCGATGTTTGCAATGATTCATCCTCTCAGAAAATTTGACATACCAATCATGTGAAAATAAAGGAAAATTTTGTTAGTCGATGAACTAGTCAGCCAAATATCCACTGCATTTGAGATTTTCAAAACTATTTTATCTTTCCAAATTATCATCCGTCAAAGGCTCTAGATTGCGGAAAGACAGTTTTGCTTTAGAGGTCTATTGAAGCTTAAAAATTTGCTAATGTGTTTGCTATTCTTTTCGGATACAGTGACCTTTCTTTCTTGTTCTCTTACCTAATTCATATGTGAAGACTTGTTTTCTGAATCTGATTATCTAAGTCTGTGATATTCTCTGTTGTGTTGTAGTGTTTGGATTCCCCTTTTTCATATTTAAATGCGTTTCCGTAGCGTACAACTTTACGAAGGTGAGGGTGGTCGTAAGCACGTATCCTGCCATAGATCAAATAGCCCGCCATAGTCATGTATCTTGCCATAGTCACGTATCTTGCCATAATCACGTATCCTGCCATAATCACGTATCTTGTGATAATCACGTACCCTGTCATGATCACGGACGCTTCTAAAGACACGTACCCTGCCATGATGACAGACTCTACAGACACGTACACTGTGCAATCCCACCAGTCAACCGAGGAATTTCCTCTTCATCAAAAAACGTCATTAACACTTTCTGGGACTACGCTTTGGGTCTGTAAGGTTCCACATTAATCATACATGAATAAAAAGAATCATTAGTTATGCCATATAGTTAGGTTAGGTTACCAGCGGCTAAAAGTAGCCATAATTTTGCCGTCATGGAGGGTGAGGCGTTCGAGATTAACTGTCATGGTGGCCCTAACAAGGCGGGTACGTTCGCCAGTCTTCCCAAGCACTTGGGGATTTATTTCACGAGACAAACTACACTTGCACGAGTGACTAGGATTATCAATCCTAGAACCCAGTCATCAGGAACCCATGTTCAAGGTTGTTGGGAGAAGCATCGTCTGCAAAGAGCAGATTTCTTTTGGCTGAGTGTCCCTCCCGTCTGATTTTGGTAATTTCCTGTTATGCAGTCACTCATTTGAGGAATATTCATTTACTAATCTTTTCATCTTCCTGTGCATCCCTTTATCGCTCTTAATTCATGTGTTCTTTTTTTTCTTCAGATATAATCGTATGTGGAAAGAAATCGCATTTGTGTCCTGCCTTCATTGCTTTCATTCGCCATACTAAATCTACTACTGGGGTAGCTGTACGGTTTAAGTTAATAAAGGCTGATATAATTTCCCTCGTACTCTATGATGCAACAAAATCTTTTGAATTAAGATGATGGACGGGGCGCCATATCCCTGTCTTGCCTGTCAAGAATTGTCAAGGAACTCGAGTATAAGGAACTTGTAAGCGATCGATAACTTATTATGTAAACTTGTTCATTTTGGTTACATAGAATTAAAAAAATATTTAACGAGCTCAATTGTTATTTCTACGATATGTTTATTCTATTTCGAGGTACTATGTATTTGCTTGATGGCCCTTCAGATTTGTATATATTTATCACAATGGTGTCTGATGAAGAAAGTGTCTACACGTCAGCTGATGGGATAAATACTGTCCCATAAGCTGGGCTACTGAGCAATCTGACCAGACACCATTAGCATTAAGGGAGGGTCAACCTCGTCCACAGTTTTTGTGGTTATATAAGGCGTGAAGATCCACTTTAAAAGAGGTTTGTATGGCAGATTTGGTGGTAGTAACCTGGTGTAGCCCGCGTCCCGCGCTCGGGATGTTCTCCCAGGATAAAATGGGATAGGTGGGGGAATTCATCTTAAGGGAAGGAACTAGGAATTGAAAGCTCTTGAGCTGAAGGTATACGGCTAGATATTAAGCTCTCCGTGTAATTATTGAAATTTTATGCGGTACGAAGATAATGATCGTAGGAAGACTATGGGTTTCTTCAAGACGCAATCATTGTCTTGCATGTTGAAATTGTTCTTCGCTTTAGGAGTGGGGCGATTTCTAACCTTTAGATGGATACGTTATAGTTTATAGAAGTGATTTCCACCTGTATCAGTCACTCAGAAGTCGTAAGTTATGTTAGGATAGGTTTCTTGAGTTGGATTGCATATCCTCTGTAACTCAAGAGATCTGTACGATGAGAAAAACAATAGTGTATCTGTATTTACAAAAATATTATCATTAGATTTATTGTGGTTAGTAGAGCTCCATTCCACTTACAATGATTAGTGTAAAGAACTTTAGGTAAGGTTGCTTTATTTAGTATCTTAGGATGTAATGCTCCAAATCGAGTTTGATAACTATTACTGTATTCTCTAAAGAATTCACTAGCTTTGCAAAAACAGAGGCGCTCCGGATCCAAAGCTAATTTTTGATGCCTAACAAAACTTGTCGAGTACTAAAGTTTCTTGAGATGAGACTCAGTCCGTAGGAAAGCCACAGATGAATATGAGAAAGTAAAAATGATACCAGTCCTCCCCCCCAATTTTTTTTTTAACATACCAGATTTTAAAGTGAATTCTGCAGGTGGAGGAGAGTACTGTAGAGCAATGAATCTACTGATATGATTTTTCTCTATACCCCTTTTAGTTGTAGGTACTACGATATACAGTTGATTGGTAGTCCCATCCATTTATGCTGTACACTGAATTTTCCCACCCACATTTGAAGGAACTATTGGCTTCAGTATTGAATGAAGACGTGTAAGGATGATAGATGAAACCTAAGACTTTAAATACCATACAGAAATGTCCACAGAGTGCAGCTACTTAGAGAAAACCCTGAGACTGAAATTACAGAATTTTGGTCCAAGGTTTTCTTGGACTGGTATACAGATAGTAATTTTTTGTATTTGTTACTGTTGAGTGTAGATGATATTAGGAGGCTCATTTTCATATCTCTGCAGGTTCCTGATATGAAGCAACATGGTTGACGCATCCATCCCAGGTCAAGGGGATACTGTGGGGGCATGCGCCTCCTCAGTAGCAGATGAAGGGCCAGCACTGGATATTCCATTAAGGGCTCCACCAAGGCCAACTATCTGCTATGGCCGCATACTCCTGGGAGAGATAACTCCACTTCTTGCAGCCATGAGAAGATCAACACAACGATGGTCTTCGCATCAACAAGTTAGTGCTCTGGCAAAATTGTTAAGATTTAAGAAGGATTCACTTTGATTGCACTAGAGCAGACTACTTTTTTCTACTTAAGCATTTATTTCTTTTGTCATAGAATGAGCCATTATTTTTATGTATCTGAATATATGTATCAGACTTCACCTTGGCAAGTCAGTGCATAGGAACCAATTTCAAACAAAGAGTCATGCATTCTCCACAACTCTGTTTTCTGCTTTATTTTGGAGGTTCTTATTTATTATCACATCTTAACTAGGCTGAGGATAGAGGAAAATTTACCTAGTAGATCTCATCATTTTGTAGCATATGTCTTGTATGATCTGTGAGGGCTTTTAGATACCATTTTCATTTAGACTAATACCCTGAAATCAGAGAAGTTACTGAAATCAAAACTTTTAGTGAAATGATTGAGGATTGGTTGCAATGGAAGCAAATTGTGTTTGGACGTGGTATGTTTGGAAACATTAGTTTGATTAACAGATCAGTGTGGTGTTCAAATTGTAAAAGTAAGAAACACTTCTATGAGTGTTTTAAGTCCATGATTTACCTTACCACATTGAGCACAGCTTGAGGATGTGTGTGAGTGCTGTTATAGAGGCTGTATGTACTTGAGCCGCCCCATTCAATTGGGAATGGGATAATGATAGTAGATGATTTCAAGGAAAATGTCAGTTAGGGTTTTCCTCACTGTTTTGTGAAGGACATTATATTTATTAACTTTATTCCCATTTTCTGTTTTGTTCCACTTTCACTGAGTATAATAGCTTTTTGTCCACTGAATGATTTACCAATGTAGGAACTAGGCCAACAGAGTGATAGATCCTCTATTTTATGTAACATTTCCTGAAAGTGGGAGTAACATGTTGACATGGGTTCATTGATTTTATATCATACTTAAGAAATAGAACATAATTTAATAAAATTGGATTCTCTAACAGGACATCGAGAGGGATCCTCTTGTCATAAAACTGAAGGAACTGAGGAATACTGTGACATCCTTGGGTCCTGATGAAACTATGGATCCTAACACTTTCTTGGAGCCATTTTTGGCAATAATACGTTCCGAGGACACTACTGGACCTGTTACAAAAAGTGCACTTGCTGCAGTTAATAGGTTTGTTCAGTCTTAAAGTATTTACATACAACCTTAATTGATTTGGTGCAGTGATACTCCACCCTCTCATGATTGGTATTTGATTTCATGATTTTTTCTTTATCTTCTAAGAATCTGCATATCTTCACCAAGCAGTTGGTTTGTATTTCATGGTTTCTGCCCATCTTTTCTTTTATTACTGTCCTGTGTCTTTACCTGAGTGATGTAGTGAAAAGTAGAAGTTATTAATGAGTGTAGGGGTTTAGAATTGGTAATTGTTATTGATGGAACAGTATAGCTAAATTTGAAGTTTAAAGCAGAGCCAGAAAAAGCAGAGGCTTTGGAGAGGAATGAAGAGCTCTGATGATTTTGTAGCATGTAAGAAATTTGCATCGAGGAGTGCTTCTTTCTTCTGTGATTTATGGATGTGCAACCTTAATTTTTGGGTGTACCTGGTAGTTAAGAAAAAGTAGAGAGGTAGGCTAGATTACTCATATGGGAAAGGTGGGATGAGAAGAATATTTAGATTGAGACAGTAGATGTGAGGGAAACATGCATCATGAAGGTATTTTAGAATGGTATGGACATACAGGATGCATAGCTGAAGATTGGTGGGTGAAGATCTTTAGTAGTTTAAGTATTAGATGAAATGTAGACTACAATAGAGGTTGAGAACATTGAGTAAATTCTTGAGAGCTAAAGATATTTCAAGTGAGGATGACTGGGAAAGATTTTTTGTTATGTATGGGGGATATAGTTGAGAGGGGCTACAGGTGTGAGCAAAAATGTTAGTCTCATGTGATAAATCAACTTATATTAGTGCAGAAGCCTCTTTGTACTTTGAAGCAGTGAAAATCAGTTAACAGTGTTTATGAGATGATTTTGTATGCACTTGATTCACTCTGTGTAAACTAGAAAAATAGTTAAAGATAATGAATTGATAGATGGCAAAGGTAATATTTGTGCATAAGGGTATAGGTGTGAAAAGGAATGTTAGTCTCACATGGCAAATCAACTCTCCAGGCAAATTAGAAAGCTAAGAAGACCCATAGCATCAGCTTACAACATGAATTTAGATGCAGCATATGATTGAGCTCAGTTGTGTGCTTACATATACTTGATCCTCCCTCTGTAGATGGAAATTGAATTGATAATTGTAGATATATAGATGTTAATAAAGCTTTTCTTTTTGTACAGAATGTATGTTCACTTTGCTTGTACATGATACTGTTAATTGAAAGATTTATCTTTCAGGATGCTCAACTATGGGCTCATCTCACCAGATTGTCCTAGTGCTGCCAGTGCTGTGGAGGCTGTTGCTGCAACAGTTACTCATGCCCGCTTTGTGGGGACTGATCAGGGTGCTGATGAAGTTGTGCTTTGGGAAATTCTCACTGTCTTAGGGACACTGATGTTAGGCCCAGTCGGACATCTCATCACAAATGATTCTGTCTGTGAGATTCTGAATTCTTGCTTTAGAATTTGCTTTGAGACTCGCCTGAGTGAGTTGTTAAGAAATTGCACAGAAGATGCACTAAGTCATATGGTCCAGTTACTCTTTGCACGCCTACCCCAATTCAAAGATGATCCAAGGGGCCAAGGGCAAGCCAAAAGACTGAAAATGCGGGCTGGTGCTGAGGGTAGAGGAAGAAGGAAAGGAAAGTCACCTCATCCAACCCCCTCCTCCACACCACCGCCCTCAGAAACTGCTGCAACATCATTGATGATAGAAAATGTAAAGAATGATGAAAAGGAAATCAGTACAGTTATCAATAACGAACCCTCTTCAGTTGCTGCAATATCTCCTTCTGAATCAGAACCAGATTCATTAAGTAGTCCAGTTGTAGGAGAGAACGCAGTTGGGGATACTGCTTCTGTAGATTCTGGTATTTTGGAATCTATATCCCCAGAGGAAAACAGAGTTGATGTATCCAGTGCTCATTTGGCTTCAGAAAGTTGCACGTCATTAGAAAACCTTGCAGCCTCGGTTAGCGAACATGATGGTGCCCAAATGTCCAAAATATGTGACACTGAACAGATTGGATCTGTGTCTGCCGAGAGCTCAGAAACAAATACATCACAGTCCTCAGCTGAAGTGGTAAATCATGGAGATGTGGAAACAGAAGCAGTTGAACCTGTCTCTCGACCAGATGATATACTTCAGGTTGAGAAGGAGGATTTTATTAATGCACAAGGAGTCAAGTTTACCCAGGAAGGTGTCAGTGCTGAAGGGGGTGCTTTAGTGCCATATGGAATGCCTTGTGTGAGAGAGTTGTTTCGCTTTCTGATATACCTTACTTCTCCGGTTAATGAGCAAAATACTTCCTCAATGTGTCTTACTGGACTCAACCTTTTAACTGTTGGTCTAGAAGTTGGAGCACAACATATCAATCAGACAGCATCTTTAATGAATCCTCTAAGGGATCAGTTGTGTAGGAATCTTCTCATGCTGTTAAAGCCTGAACACCGATTGAGCATATTTATGGCCTCCCTGCGTATGTGTACTTTGTTTTGTGAATCCTTTCGTGCTCATTTCAAGTTTCAGATAGAGATGTTCCTTAATAGATTGATAGAAACTATAACATCTGAGGCAACAAATGTAACTTATTCCCATAAAGAATTAGCCTTAGAAACGATTGTCCAATTGTGGCGCATTCCTGGATTCATCACAGAGCTATTTTTAAATTATGACTGTGATCTCTACACGATCAATTTATTTGAGGATCTTACAAAAGTTCTGTCCAAGAATGCGTTCCCAGTTCAGGGGCTGTATTCTACAAATTTGTTGTCTTTGGAAGCTTTGTGCACAGTGATAGAAACAATTGAGGAGCACAGTGTAGAAAGAGAAAGTAAATCCGGCGTTAGTGAAGATAATAAGCAGGTACCTTTGGTGGTGGCTCCGATTTCATCTGGATACCTTTTAGGACTAGGTCTTTGCAGTGGGTTTACTCCTGTCACACCTCACCTTAAAGCTCGAACTGTACTTATAAATGATCAGACTGTGTCTCGAGAACACTTGGTCGCATTAAAAGAACAGAAGAAACTTTTAGCAGTAGGGACAGATCATTTTAATAATAAGCCCGAGAAAGGTATTAAATTTCTACAGGATAATGGAATTATAGGTAAAACAAATGATGACATTGCAGTATTCCTCAGAGAAAATCCTCAGCTGTGCAAGAAGATGATTGGTGAATATGTAAGCAAGAAAAAGAATGTTGACATACTTTCAGCATTTGTGAAGTCTTTTGAATTTCGAGGCTTACGTGTTGATGAAGCTTTGCGGTTATTCTTGGAAAGCTTCAGACTCCCTGGGGAAGCACCACTTATTTCCATCATTATTGAGCACTTTTCATCCCATTGGCACACAAGCAACAATGAGCCTTTTGGCAAAGACGATGCTGCATTTACTCTTGCTTATGCTATTATCATGTTGAATGTAGACCAACACAATCAGAAAGCCAAAAAGCAGAACATTCCTATGACTGTAGACCAGTTCCGCAATAATTTGCGTGGTGTCAATGATGGGAAAGACTTTGATCCTGAAATGTTGGAGGAAATTTACAATGCAATACACCTTGATGAAATTGTCATGCCCTCTGAACATACTGGGTTAGTGAAAGAGAACTACATGTGGAAAATGTTGCTGAAGAGAGGTGCTACCAAGGAGGGAAGGTACATTCTTGCAAATGGAAATGTTACCTTTGACAGAGATTTATTTGCTTTATGTTGGGGTCCAACAGTTGCTTCATTGTCGTATGTTTTTGACAAATCTGATGATGATGCAATAATCCAGAGAGCAGTGTCTGGTTTTAGGAAGTGTGCATCTATTTCTGCAAGATATGGCATGAGTGATGTTTTTGATAACTTGGTTGTGTCTCTGTCTAAATTTACCACATTGACAGCCTCTTCTGTTGAAGCACCAGAGTATGTGACTGTGTCATTTGGATCAAACAAAAAAGCTCAGCTTGCTGCAAAGACAGCATTTAAACTGGTCATATCATATGGAGACATCTTGAGGGATGGATGGAAGAACATTTTGGATCTTCTTCTTGTGCTCTTCCGTTGTCGACTTCTTCCACGTAGTTTAGTTGAGAGCGAAGACTTCGTGGAGACAGTTGGGCATGTGAGCTTGATGCATGAGACTCCAGCTACAGTGACAAGAGTGGAGTCTGGGTTGCTGTCTTCCATTTACTCATACATTTCTCTTGGTGATACTGGAACTACACGAGGAACAAACCCTGAAGATGTCGAACTGTCCCAGAGAGCAAGAAATTGCATTTTAGACTGCCATCCTGAAAAACTAATTACTGAATCAGCTTTTCTCTCATGCAACTCTCTAAATGAACTTCTAAAGGCAATGATGGGAGCAGGTGATGCCAGTACTCTTGGAGAAACAGGAGTTGGTACTAGGGGAAGCCTGCTTGAGGGAGGAATGACAGGTGGGCTGGATGAACATAGTCAAGCTTTTCTACTAGAATTGGTGGTGCAAGTTTTGGTGGCTAACAAGGACAGAGCTCTTGGTGTCTGGCCTGGTGTACGAAACCATATTTATTCATTGTTGATGGGAGCAGCTGCTGCTGATCGTCAGTTTCTTCTAGAAAGATGTGTGGTAGCCTTATTGAGGCTTGCCAAAGTCCTGCTGCGACGGCCCAGTCTTGCCAACTCTATCTTGCAGTCACTTCGTATGTTGCTGTGTCTACGTTCTACAGTATTGCTTCGAATATCACTACAGATTGTCTGTGGTTTACGTGAGGTAAGTTCCTGATTTCAGATTCTATGTAACATGTTAAGTTTTAATTCACAAGAATTATATTAGAATACTCAGTTTTGTTGTATGTGGAAATATTAGTTTCATCTTTTGCTTTAATTAAGTTGAATGAAAAATTACCATATTCATTTCAGAGTTATTGATCCATCTATCTGTGTCATGAATATCTTTTCCATAGTCAGAGTATGGATTGATATTGGAGGAGAGATACCTTTGAAATTTTTTAGAACCTTGGGAATTCTGTGTAGCATAGTCAATCATGATTTTAGGTACTGCTTTCTAGCACCATTAATCCCTTTATAAATCTTCCTCTCATTCAGTATTCCAGAGATTTTTTCATTTTTGCTGTAGAAAGTGGCAAGTTTATTATGCATGTATACCCATCCTGTAGTCAGTGATAGAAGGCGAATACAGATTGTTGAAAAAGTTCTGGAACTGGGACACGATGACTAAGTGATGAGCTGACTATTTACAGTAGGCAGAGCTTAGATACTTCTCAAGTATGTGAGGAAAAATATTGTTTTGAGTGAAATGTTTACACAGACCTACAGTTATCGACATAGTATCCAAATAAACAGGAGATATTTATATTATAAAAAGTCCAGATAATAGATTAGATACAGTACAGCTGTATTCAGAAAAAAAAGCTTTTACCCAAATTTACTAAAAGAAGATAGCTTAATGTTATATGTATTCATTTACATAGTTGCAGCAGTACTTCTTCTGGTGACAGCATAGTTGTGACAGTGGCAGAGTGTTGTGATAATGTATGAGTTAGGGAAACTGGTTTGCTTCCCTTCCTTATACTTGGGTGTAAGATTGGCTAGTTGTTTTGTTTGTATTCATGAAGAATGAGAGGTGTGGTAGATTTGTGGGTGTCTGTTTTTGATTGGCTGGATTGTGAGTGTGATGAATTATGTTTTGATGTATGCTTAATTTTCGTGAATTCACTGCATTTGTTGGCTCGGAATAACCTGCCTGGACAGGAGTAAAGTAAATGTATTTCGACTTTGTCAGTGCACAAAAATTTAAGTGATGAAAAAACAATTTGCAGTGGGGAAATTTACTCACTGTTTTTTAGTTTTGAGAACATTCTCATGAGAATAAACAATTGCCTGTTTTTTACATTATCTTATCTGGAGCATATCCTGTAAAGAGTAGCATTAAAAGAGCTATTGATATCATTATATTTAGTGGAAGTTGTATAGATATCCATCAAATAAACTGTCTCCTCAGATGTTCAATTTGAACAACATATCCTTTAGAGTAGCATTAGAAGAACTACTGATATCATTATAGTTAGTTGGAGTTGGTGAGATATCCACCAAATGAATTGTCTTTTTCAGGTATTAAGTGTGAACACAGACCATATCCAAGACCCTAGTGATTGGGCAGTTTTATTTAATTTGCTGGAATGCACTGGAGCAGGGGCCAAACCTCCCCGTATGGTTAACTTAGAACAAGCTGATGCCATAAGTGACACGGGTGAGAGTTGTAAAGGTACCTAGTTTTGTTTGCTAAGCTAGCAATTATAGTAATTTTGATGATAAATTAGCAGATCTTGTTTGAATATGTGTTAGAGCTAGATTTCACTACTTTTTTATATGTCATTTATTTCACTCTGTTGATGAGAACCTGGAGTTAAGAAAATGTACAAGAGGACAGTCTTCAGTTTTGTTAATTTTCCTTTCAGTCTGTCCATTGTGATGTTGCTGCCTTCTCCTTTGTCTGCAGAATTTTTTGTCACTGATCTTGAGAACTGTCCGCATGTCTCCCTGTCAGTATGGCTTGTATTTTGTGGCATTCTGGCCTGAAAGTTATAGTCATATGGAGAGATTGATAAAAGATTGATCATAAGAACAAATGTAACAAAGATAAAAGGAAATAAGATCATGTAATACCTAAAGAAAGAGTGATGCATAGTGAAGCCATTCATTAGGGAACAGTATACAGTTTCTAATTACACAGCCATTTAGTGAATATTGTGATTGAGCATTTAGTAGATGATACTCAAGTTGATTTGATTTTTTCAGGTTCCATATCAGACAGTGACATAGGTAGTACCTCAGCTATTGATTATGGACACTGCACAGTAGGAGGAGCTGGTGATTCTGCAGATCTTCCATCAAGTCCAGTAGTGATACCTGACCAAGCAGATAACACCAAACCCACACAGCAGTCACGAGCTGCCAGCCCTGATCCTCTTCACAACACTGGTGGCTGGATATTGGTGAGTATGATTTATTAAAGGAAGATTTATGGAAGGATAAAGTGACAGTGTTGAGTGTGAATGTGAAATGTGCCATGAGGATGAGTTGATGCATTACTTTCTTATTATAGAGGAAATGGTATGTTTATTATTAGTTGATGGATCCAGTAAATCTTGCTAGTATGGATGAATGCTTAGAAGGATTTTGGACTTTATTCACATGAAGAAGCACAATCACCTCTGCCAGGGGTTTGGTGAATTTAGTGTTGGTGTTAGAGAAGACTGCACATCAGGCAACAAAAAGGACATTAAAAAGAGTAAAGAAGATGAATTGTGATCAGTCAGGTGTTGCAAATGTATTTCAGGAGCTGTGCAACTTTTGCCATTACAGGGTAGTAAAGTACAGATCTGCATTATTAGAACAACTTGTTTAGAATGCAAGAGTTGAGTGAGTAGTTTGGAAAATGGATAGAGAGAGAGGAACTGTGAAGATCTTTCAAGACATATGAAGAAAACTACCTTCCAGGTAAAAGACAGACTATTAGGGTGATATGAAAATGCAGCAGATGTGGATATGGAGAGGTAGCTAATAGGTTAAGGTGATGGAATGTAAGTGTAAGGTCGAGGTTAGTGTTGTTTATGCACTCCTCAGAAGGTCCACCCCCTAGTTTGCCCAGCTGTCACTAAGTACCTGTTCCATGTAACTTGGGAAATACATTGTTTCCCATGGCATTAGCCGACTTCACCTAGAGGTTGTATAATTGAAGTACAGTCTTGTCATGGAACTTTCACTCCAGAGGAGTTCACCCTTTCCCTACTACTGATTGTAGCACAGCCTTGGATCTGTAGGAACCCCATGAGAAGGGGTCGTGTGGGTTACATAATAATGAATGATATATACATTAGTGCATGTGTCTGTGAAAGGAGTTTACTATAACCATGCTTTACCCTCTGAACAATTGTATTAAGAAATGAAGTTAAGGATATAAAAAGATTTGTCAGAATATCCCATTTGCATTTTAGTACTGTAATAAGGATATGGATTTCGATGATGACTGAGAGTAAGATGAAAAACTGAATGGTATAATTCATGTGTGAAATCAGTATTGCTGTGCAGAAATTTGTAAAGATATGTATGGACTATATCCTATGCAAGAAGTTGTGTATAAAACAACCAGCTGTGCAGTTACAAAGATGCTTAGAATATGTCATTTGATGGAAATCTCAGGTGATATTTAGTCAAATTTTACTGTCAATCCACCTCATCTCACCAGAGTTACATCATTTGCAGAACACCAACATATTCACCTCTCATTCCACCCTGTATGCTAGCCTGTTTACTAGCCCTACTTTTTGGCAGAATGATTGGAGCAAAATATATAAATGGTAGGTTGGAACTTAAGGCATGAGTATTAGATAGAAACATTTGGTAGAATTAGTAGGGAGGAGCATTAGGTAGAAGTAGTAGGTATGAACATTAAGTAGAAGTAGTCGGTAGAAACATTAGGTAGAAACCTCTGAAAACACTGCACAAGAGTTGCCCTCTACCAGTAGTGTGTTGAGATTGAGGCACTAAAATCTAAGAAGCAGATATGAAGTTCATCAGTTATGGAAACTCTTTTGCTGTGACCACCCTCTCAAGGGAATTCCCAGAGGGAGCAGCCATCAGAGATATAGATAGATAGACACCTGGTTCACACATCCTGTACCTCTCATGAAGCCACACTGCTCCTTTCCAGTCAGATTTTCTGTGTAAGCTACTACCCTGTCAGTCACTACTTTCCCTTATACCTTACCAGATATACTCGACAGATTTATATCTCTGTAATTAGAGTATTCACTTTTGTTCCCTTTGCTTTTAGATAAGGGCATTCTGCCAGTCCTTCAGGCACCTCACCTTGGGCCATACAAACACTGAATAACCTTATTGATTGGCAATATTTATGTGATAATGTTATATTATTTTTGCAGGTTGGTCGTGAAGGTGAAATTGAACCAGTAGCTGTGCGAGCCGTTTCAGTAAATGAATGGGACATAGTGCACCAGAGGGAGCTAGAAGAGCACCGTCCTGAAGCTCTTGTGCAGGCAGTTGATACTGTGGCATTTCTTGTACGAGATAGGCGTATCACTCATGCCAGTTTGCCATCTGCTGTGCAAGCTTGTCGAACCTTTGTAGAGGCCACACTTAATGGAGGTAAATTATGTTTTTTTTAGTGGGGTGCAATCTTAGGTTTTAGTTTGTAGTTGTAGCTCTGTATAATTGCTTGATAGAGTCTAATGCAAGCTTGTCCAGCAGAATTTGGTGCTTGCCACAGTTATGGCAATCAGCTGTCCAGGTTTGCCATGTATCAAAAAGTTATTATTATTATACATGATCGCTGTTTCCTGTGTCAGCGAGGTAGTGCCAGTAAACAGACAAAGAATGGCCCATCCCCTTACATACACACACATATATATATATACATAAACACCCACATATGCACATATACATACGTATACATATCAACATATACATACAAATATGCAGACATTACACACACATGTACATATTCATACTTACTTGCCTTCATCCATTCCTGTCGCCACCCCACCCCACAGGAAAACAGCATTGTCTTCCCCTTCCTCAGCAACATAGTGCCAGGAAAACAGAAAAAAAGGCCACATTCATTCACACTCAGTCTCTAGCGGTCATGTGTAATGCACCAAAACCACAGCTCCCTATCTACATCCAGGCCCCACAGACCTTTCCATGGTTTACCCTAGATGCTTCTCATGCCCTGGTTTGGTCCATTGACAGCACATCAACCTCAGGATACCACATCATTCCAATTCACTCTATTCCTTGCATGCCTTTTACCCTTCTGTATGTTCAGGCCCCGATTTCTCAAAATATTTTTCACTCCATCCTTCTACCTTCAATTTAGTCTCCCACTTCTCCTTGTTCCCTACACCTCTGACACATATATCCTCTTTGTCAATCTGTCCTCATTCATTCTTGCCATATGTATAAACCATTTCAGCACACCTTCTGCTCTCTCAACCATACTCCTTTTATTTCCACACATCACTCTTACCCTTACATTGCTTACTCAATCAAATTGCCTCACACCACATATTGTCCTCAACTATTTCATTTCCAACACATCCACCCTCCGTACAACTCTATATATAGTCCATGCGTCACAACTGTATAACATTGTTGGAACTACTATTCCTTCAAACATATCCATTTTTGCTCTCCAAGATAATGCTTTCTCCTTCCACACATTCTTCATTGCTCCCAGAACCTTTGCCCTCTCCCCCACCCTGTGACTCACTGATACATCCATGGTTCCATTCGCTGCTAAGTCCACTTCCAGATATCTAAAACGCTTTATTTCCTCCAATTTTTCTTCATATTTACAGGTAAAACAGAAAAACGAGTCTCCAATAAGGATAGTGGTCGGTCACCAGTTCGTAGAAAGGCAGGTGGAAGACGAAAAGAAGATAAAGCAAGCTCACGAAGGCCTAAATCCCCAAGTAGTGGACAGAATGCTTATGATGCTGATGAATCTGATTCTGATGATGTACCTATGACATATCAACAAGTGTCAGAGAAAGTAGGTTTAATTGGCCGAATGCTGTCAAACATTTTATAATTGTTAAAACCAATTCTCATCCAATGTTTTAGTTTTGCCTAATGAGTCATATTTTTTCATTCTGACGTATGATACTGAAGTAATGACTCCTTAGATTCATTTTCTGGTTTCATTTTCATATTTTTAGGAGAAGAGTCTGTCATTGAGGGTGTCAGGAACATATTTGTCATCAGAGTTAAAAGTGTCATTCTAATTGTAACTCCCTTAGATATATTGCCAAAGCTTCTTAAGCCATAACTACCCTAAATTATCCTGAGAGCTGCCTAGCAGAATGCTCCATGATATGCCTAGATCTGTTTTGAGACTTAGCTCTTCCTACACAAGATCAAAAATTCTTCAAAGTTGGCAGTTGCAGCCCATTTGTAGAAAGTACAAGAAACTAATATAAAAGCATTACAAGGAAAATGGGCTTGAAGTAAGATTTCTTGACCTGAGATGGACAGTCAGAATGTAACTCATCAAACCAACTCAGGGAGGGAGATAGGTCTGGGAAAAGTATGGTGTCTAGGACATTTCAAGTGGTCACATTGGCTAAGACAGTGGAAGTGGTCATGATAGATTTTTTATACAAGAATTTTTGGGTTAGGCTTCTGAGGGGTAAGGAAGGAGGTACAAGTGATGTGTTTCTGTAAATGTGTATCCTTACTTGTGGTTTAATATTGTTATATAGTACTATAAATTGACAGTTTTCGCTTTAGGGCCCTCATTAAGGTTGGTGATAGACGACCTCTTGTTACATGAGTACAATCTTGGAAAAATAAACTGTTGTTCATATTGTCATTACAGCTTCTAGATCTGATGGACACCCTGCACACAGCATCCAGCCAGATTGTTGGATTGGGGGATCAACCAACATCACAAAGTCCATCACCATCTTTATGGCCTCAAGCACTTTGTCCTCTTCTCCAGGGGATTGCTCGCTACTGTTGTGATTCTCGTACTACTGTAAGTTTTCATCTTTTTTGTATTAAACATTTGTGATGGGAGTGACACATGTGAAATAGTTTTAACAGAGTAATTGTTATAATTAGATGATAACAATTTATCATGCTGTGAAAATCTTTTGAAAATATGGGAGGGAGTTCCCATTAGAATCAGAGGTATGGGTAGATAGATAAAGAAGAATATGGGCCATAAGAATACTCATGTGTCCATTATTGTTCACACAAAAATCTAATTGATTTGAATAAAGTATATTTCTTTATGCATGAAAAATCATCATGAGAGATTAATTTTTCTTTCCATGTTGTTGGTGATAATTCTGAAAAGTGACCATTAACACCAGTACTTGCATATTAATCATGATTTTCTCATCCTTCAGATCCGCAACATGGCTATGACTTACTTGCAGCGTGCTCTGTTGAATCATGATTTACAGGCTCTTAGTGCTATGGAATGGGAATCATGCTTTAATAAAGTTCTGTTCCCACTGTTAACAAAACTGTTACAGCCATTGCCAGGTTCCAGTCCATCATCATTGGAGGAAACTCGGGTGCGAGCAGCTACACTTGTACAAAAGGTAATTGTCCATAACACACACAAAGTATTTCTTGCATTATTTGTATTTAGAGAGTGTTGAAATCAGAAGTGTGCCACAATGAATTTTTGAAATACTGCATGAAAAGGTTTCTGCACTATTAGAGTAGATGAGGATAAACATTATGCATCTTTTAGAAATGTAATAGGAAGGATGCCTTGAACTTTGAAGATGTGTCACTAAAGCTTAGTGTGCAGGCTACTGGAAAATGAAACCAGGAAACAGATAAATTCTCTGAATGAGGGTAACTGTATGAATGAGAAGTAACTTGGACCAAGAGGTATAAAGTCATTTGTAACAAACAAATGTCTGGACTTTTGTAAGAGTAAGTGAATTCTGGAACTGGAGACTGATGGCTTGATTGTTTATTTTTGGAGTGTAATAAGACCGTTATTGGTACCATGCAACAGACTGATACAGAAATTAGAATTCTAGGGTGCTGATGAGAAAAAATCTTTTTAGGTGGATTGAAAGTTAAGTAATGGGATTGAATGAGTTAAAAATAAATGGTTCAGGGGTATCTTTTAGAATTAGGCAAAAGTAACAATGGAAGTCCTTTTAGATTAGGTACAAGTATAGGCCACTTTATCTCTAATCTATGTATGTGACATTTTGGAAGGATTGCTGTTAAACCTGAATATGTTTGCTGAGAATGATCATAAAGTCATACCATGCATCATTCCCTCTGTGTTGAAATAATTTTTTCCCTTAAGCTTTGCATTTCTTTTCATTTTTTGTACTTCCATACAATGGAATTATCCACTCATCAGGTACTGTTCTACCTATCTATGCTGCCATACACACTGTTCATAACCATTCATTTGGTAATTTCACATCTGTTAGTTAAGATTAGAAATAATTTGATATTGGATGGTGGATATAGAAAACTAACTTTACCAGATTTTGAATCTGTAAGTAAATTTTATTTCAGTGTATTACATTGTTTGCAACATTTCAAAGAATTTCTCCATAATCCATAGGTTTACCTACGCCATCTAACTCCCCTGTTGACACTCCCGACCTTCACTGCTCTGTGGCTCACCATCTTAGATTTTATGGATAAATATCTCAACACCCACAGATCTGACCATTTGGTGAGCGAGGTCACAGTAAGTGCATGATTCCAGCATGGTTAGTTAAGTAGAGTATAGCATAATAACCCAAATGGTGTACACTGCATCACTTTTCACATAATTGATGCTCATCTCTGACAGCTTGAAAGTCTCCACACTTTGACCTCTGGATATTTTTCCAAGGCAATTTTGAAACACCAAAAATGATTCACAAGTTTAATTCTCACTCTGGATTCTGCACTGGCAAACTGCCCTTCAAGCTGTCCTGTGAAGGAATACTTGGTTCATATCCAATGTTAACATAAACTTAGGACATTCATGGAGCAGCTGTGCTTCTTAGAAGAAACTTTTTATGAGGATAGTACATATATCATTTAGAGGATCCTTTGTATTAGGGATAAACTTGCTCTGTCCTAGGAGTTCATGACAAATACCCTCATGGTTGTATGGAATGTGCTACTTTTGAAGAGCTGAAAATGAATCCATAACAAAGTATATCCCCACAAAAGGTGCATGTCTGTATGCACTTGCTTAACTCCGCATACATAGAACCATAATTAAAGATAGTTGGAAAGATACAGTGATTAAAGATGTGCTGTATGTAAAATCATTACCTGTAGGCCGAAAAATAGTATATAAACAAGTAAAGTACTGCAGTCATTGTTTTGATGGATAAACAGAAGAAATTTGGAGATTAAAGATCGATGAGGTATGCATTGGGTTTATTGGTGTTGGCATAAACACAGACTCGTCCATTGAAGCAAAATCACAAGTGAAGGTTTTGGTTTGCAACATAAGAGAGATTGATGAAAATATCCATAAACATTTGAATCTACAGGAGAAGTAAGATAGCATTTATTACCTAGATGTTCAGTGAAAGATAAGATAGAACAAAGACTGCAAATGTTTGTGAATGGAATGGATTAGCTTTATGATAGAGATAAGAGTCTTCAGAGGGGTCTGTACAGCTACCGCTTGAGTATGTTTAGAAAAAGTAGAAAAAACTGGAAAGAGAAATGGATTGATTGATTGATATAGCACGTGCAGTTCCTTTGTATGTCAGTGTGTGTGCGTATCTAATGTTGTTAATTTCCCAGCTAATAGTTTTTAGATTATGCCATGAGTGAAATTATAACTAAATTAAGTTCTTTAGACAACAGTTTGATGCACTTTATTGCTTCTAGGTAAAAGATCTTCTCTGAGAAGATATGAACTAAGGATTTATCATCTTTTGAGTGGTAATACTAATTGTAGTCTGGAAGCATCACTTTAACTGTTTACATATGACTAAAGAGGGAGAAGAGGGAGACCAAATTGGAGGTGGAAAGATGGAGTGAAAAGGATTTTGTGTGATCGGGGCCTGAACATGCAGGAGGGTGAAAGGAGGGCAAGGAATAGAGTGAATTGGAGCGATGTGGTATACAGGGGTTGACGTGCTGTCAGTGGATTGAATCAAGGCATGTGAAGCGTCTGGGGTAAACCATGGAAAGCTGTGTAGGTATGTATATTTGCGTGTGTGGACGTGTGTATGTACATGTGTATGGGGGGGGTTGGGCCATTTCTTTCGTCTGTTTCCTTGCGCTACCTCGCAAACGCGGGAGACCGACAAAGTATAAAAAAAAAAAAAAAAAAAAAAAAAAAAAATATGACTAAAGGCTAAAGAGGAAAATTGGCTGTGACAGAGGAAAAATTTTCATTCCCAGTCACGAAAGGAGTAAGGATTTTTGTATGAGCTGGACTTGCTGCATACTCCACAGCAATTTTGTTTGCAAGACATTTGAGGTATGAAGCATAGGTATTTATTGAGGTTAGGGTATGGTGCATACAAGGTGAGCAGAGCTAATTGCTTTTACGGTTGTTGGCTGAGCACTGAAATATTGATTTTGCTCCTGAAAGTAGTTCATGATTCAAAAAAGTGTACCTTTTGTTACAAAGCTTACTATGCAATTTTCTTATTTTCTCTTTCATATTTGTTTGCCATTTCCTGTGTTTTTGGGGTAGTGCTAGGGTGAAGAAAAAGCTTCATTTATTCATTTGGTCATATAGATATTTATCTATACAGCCAACTGTGCTATTTGTTAGCCACATATAACTTGATGCATTTCTTGTTTGAAACCTTGTTTAGTGATTCCCAAGTATTGTAGTTGTTTTATGATTTATATTCAAGGAAAAATTATATATAGTATTTTCACCAGAAAGTTTTGCAGGAGCTTATTACCTTTATGAAAGTGTGTAAGATTATTTTCTATCGTGAAGTCATTTATTTGTAATGCACTCTATTCACCAGCTGCAACTCTGAAATACATACAATATCTTAAGTAATGACTGTGATTTGTATGATTTCATTAAGATTTATGCTCTAAAACTCTACACAGAGTGATGCCATCCCTGAAATCTTGAAGAACATGTTGCTGGTGATGGAAACAACACAGGTCTTCCACACAGCTGATGGCTTTACTCGTCTTTGGACCATCACTTGGGATCGCATTGATGCATTTTTACCTGATTTTCGCCACAATTTGTTCCGCAGTCACCCACCATGTAAGTTCTATATAAAAGGAAATAGTAATGTTAAAGGACTGTGGCATAACTTATGAACTTTTGAGATGAGTATTAGTTGAATAGAAAGAACACCTGGGTCATCTTGTGTAGGTCTGTTTTATTTAACACTTTATTACCTCGAATTGTTTGGGTTTATAATCAGCCATAGAAGATTTTGCATGGGAAAAGTTTCACTTCATCAGTAGAATTACTTTCCTTGTAACAAACCCTTCTGTTACTGAAGTTTAGTGAGAATGGCTATACCCATAGAACATTCCTACTTTATGATTAGTTTCAGATTGTAAGAGTTAGTATAGTCTTGCAACCTTTACCCATTCCTGTTCCTCAATATTTCACTCTCCATATATGTATTTATATCTTACACTTGCTGAATCCCCAGTTGTGAGGTGATCACATGAAGATTTTTCAGGTTTATTTAGCACATTTCTCATTCTATAATCAGCAAGAAACTTTATAACATACTCAGATTATTATGCAGAATACCCTTAAGTATGTTACCCTTGCCATTATACATTTTTAGAAAGTGGTGCTCTTATTTAGGATATCAAGTTTTAAGTGTTCCTTATGATTTCTTGGATGTATAGAGGTAGTTCATAGGATTTTTAATTTATTCAAGGATATAAACATTTTCTTAGCTTGAAGGCATGTAAAATGTAGATGAATGATTTTTTCATTTTAGGGAAACATATCATAAGTAGTAACTACATGCGGAATACAATACAGCATCTTTTTTTTCATAGCGGAGATCCACAAGATTGAAGTGGTACCATCAGAGAGTTCAACTAAGTCTCCATCATCTCAACCAGCAACCCCAGATGATGGTTCAGTAATAAGCATTAGTTTAAGTGGGGCCACAACGTCAACAGTCACAGCAACTACTTCCAGTGTACTTGAAACCACACACCAGGCATCTACCACTACAGCTCCTTGCAGTCCTACTGCAGAGAGGGATGCTTTTGTACCCCCTACATTGCGAGAACAAGAAGCTGCCAGGTAAATAATTTCACAGTTCTCAAAATGAAAGTTTCCTTGAGCAGTAAAGGTATAACTTCCAGAGAGACATGATTAGTATATCTGAAAAATTGAACATGCTCTCTATGTATATTTGATTGACTTCAACTTGTGGAAAATCTGTAACAGTTCATGCTAGATTTTTGCATTCAGTACTTGGCATCCCAAATCTCACTAAGTGATTGTGGACACCCATATTACTTTTAAACATTATTAATGGCAGCAGTTTCTCTTATATGATAACCTCAGCAGCATTCCCATTTATCTAGCAGAAGCATTTAATTCTGCAGTTTTATCTGTGGTTTTACATATATAATGAATACCTGCTACCATTATACAGCCAAGGAGCTTATGGAGAATCAACTCCATTTACCACAACTTCTGCATGTTTTGCTTCTTACTTTTTCACTTTGCACACTAAGTTGATTATTCACACACTGCTTTCATTTCATTTGATCCCAAATGATTCCTCTGGTATCTTCATGTTTGGTATTCCTAGTCCAAATCAGTTCTCTTACTGCATCTGTCCATCTCTAATGCAGTCAGCCTCTCCTACTTGTGTTTGACTGCTTTTCCCACTCATCTCCCTGAAATAGAAATACCACACTTATAAAAGTGCACTTTAAGTAGTTTTATTAAGACAAATATATCCATTCTTTTAACCCCTAATAATCTCACAAGAGTATCTACCCTCAGGGATCTTAGAATTCAAAGTACATATGAAAAATTTGTTTTTTAAACATTATTGAACAGAAACTAAAAGTGTTGTTTTCATATTTTCTAGATTATATCGCAGTGATGAATGTATCTTATTTGTTTTGCTTTAGGGAAAATGAATAAAAGAAGAAAAAGCTTCCTTGGAAATACAATATTTTACTTTTATTTCTGTGTTCAGTATTTTGTTTACTTTTCAAACTCTGTTGTGCCTAGAAATGTGCTAAAACCAGAATGTTCCAAGAATGTTATACTAACCCACTTTGCTTTTGGTAAATAATGGTTATTTGTAAAGTTCCGAGAAAGATTTATAAATGGCATATATTGATAGTTTATCAGCTAACTTTGTTCTTTCATGTGCATGTTTTGTCCTTTATGTTTTGTACAAATAGTGGATTATTTTCTTTCTTTCTTCACCAGATGTTACCCTTATATTTGTGGTACAGATCGTAGGAGTTCAACTGTATTGGTAGCTATTACCATGAGTAAGGCTGTATTATGCAGGCTTTTTATTACCATCAAAAAATGGGAAACAGTGCTCCAGGGAAAGGAAGATCAAATATTTTCTCATTCTTTTTTTTACTTTTAGGGTTATTTAACACAAGATCAAGTGTTTAGACTTAAAATTCAGTCAGCATAAGTTTAACTCTGATTCTTAGTGTAGTTGTCAGACCTTGTTAAAACACAATTGCTGCCTGTTATTTCTGAAGACATTTTTCTACAGTTTATCCTTTGCTTTTCTACAGGTTATCCTTAAGCCAAGAAAGCCTGCCCACAAGCTATAGTAATGGGATTATTCTCCAGCCTCCTTTACCTACTCTGTTGCCCATTACACCCTCAGGATCTCCCCCAACTTCCTCCCCTCTCTCAGCTGGGATGGCTCACACTACCCCTATTACTTCTCAGGTAAACGGTAAACTTGATCCTGTTTTTTATCTTTAATGTTTCATTGGAATTATCTCATCGTGATTGATTTTCATGTACTTTTTTATTTGTGGTATATGGGTTAGTTGGAAAACTGCTTGCTTGAAACTTCTGAATGGGAATTGCATGTAAATTCCCTCCAAGAGGGATGAGACATGCTTGAGCCTTCAGGCAATGGTAAGTTAAGCAGGCACCAGCAGTGCCATCAACCCAGCCATATCATGAGTGAAAAAGATCTCATTTCTTCATCTGTCACTGGAGCATAGACATCACTGACATTAATTCTAACTTTGCTGTTGTTTTAGCTGGTAAGAAGGGTGAGTAGCTTTTGGGAAACATTTTCCCTTCCTTTGATATTGCAGTGAGCATAAGAAGTGTTTTAGAAAATTTTGTTTCTTTCATTGATATACGATGCATAACCGAAAGCTGGGTTCAGACTCCAGCTGCAAATACAGTCTGCCCACAGGATTATTGCTGTCCCACCATATGTTGTACAGGCTTCAGGTATGTAATGATTTACAAGCCTCAGGCATGTTTGACAAGAAACATAAGCAATTTCAGCAAGATGGTTATCTGTTGGCAGTGTGCAGAAACAGTTTTGTACTAAAGATAATTGAGCTTAATAAAAGGTTTGTTCTACCAGCATTCGTTACTTTCTCGGGTGTTAATTTTGATCTTAAGCTTGTTAGCTTCTGTGTCAGTATTCTTTGGCAAGTCTTTATTGCTACATTATAGGAATCCTCCATATGTTAGCCATCAGTCTTTATCTGTGAAGACTGTAGACAGTCTCATATTTTTACACATTAATGCTCATTAGATTACATTAATACTTGCGTATGGAAGCAGCACATTTTAGAGCAGCTGCAAGTTTGTGCTTCCCTAATGTTTTCTTGTCTATATCGTACTGGCCATGACTGTTCTTTGATTATACTAGAATTGTCTTAAGTTGAATTTATCAAGCTGTGCATTTATTGTATGCACTAGATGCTAAGTTCACATTCTCTGAGTTTCTATTGTACCTTGTAAAATTTTCATGAGTTTACCAACTGAAGTCAGAAAGTTGTAGTATTTAAAAGTTGGCAGAGTAGCAAGTCTAATTCAGGGAAATGGGTGTCTGTACACTATACCTTCCTCTGGGGTTGTGAGTCGGGGACTCCAATGCTAAAAAAAATCCATTTCCATAAAGTGCGAATACCTTTTTGCATTTGATCTTTCATTGTAAATGGGAATACAATTAATAATTACAGATTAGTTAAGAGTATAAGCATGATGTGTAGAGTTGTAACTAACTTGTTTGGATATTTCAAATTGCTTTTGGGATTGGGAAAAATTAAGTGTTGTATACTTCAAAACAATACATTGGAATATTAATGTAACATAGGATCACAAGTATGTGTCTCAATAGTATTACTATGTCTCTCAGCAGTGTTACTAGCCACTGATATTTAGGATGTCATTTTGTTCCTGAAGAACCTATGGATAAGGTTACCATCCTATCCTGACTGATGTCTGTGACAAGCATATTTACATCACAAATGCCAACTTACACTCCTTTGACATAGAACTCTATGAGTTTTTGTTGTTAGAATTAGGCTCCCAACAATAGAACTATAACTAGAGAGGGTAAGGACAAGATCACATTTCTTATTGTGAAAAGGTTTTGTTTGGGTCATAACCTGTTAGTATAAGTTAAAATACTACCGTATCATATATTATGTAACTAATTTTCAGTTTATGTTACTTCCGTTTGGAATTTCTCTGCAGGTCTGGTTAGGAAAAAGTTATAATGGAAGTCTATCTTGTTCAAGTTATACCTTAGAAAGAAAAGTCTCCTTCATCAAAAGCTGTTTTTATTATATCAGTCTATACTCTGCTGTGAGTTATTTTAATGTTTTACTTGTATGGGTTTCTTCAAGATTATTTCAAGCTATATTTTATTCTCCCTTCTCCAATGGACTTCTGTTAGATTTCAGCCTGTCGCTTGCTTTTCTCCGTAGGGCTCCATTGGGCTTCAGTTATGCTTAGCAAAACTAAAAATGTAGAAGAAGAAAAAGAATACATTAGGCGGTGTGGCAAAATCTTTATACAGTTTTCCATACAAGAACCCAGTATATGATTGTGTAACTGATGTGCTGTATCAGATGCACTAAAAGTATTGTCTTTACTGTTTTGAAGGCTGTAGTCTAGGTAAAGCTGGAAATTTTTTTCGCATTCATGGTTTTGTAGCCCAGTTTTCTCAGAAAATTCTTTCAGGATTTTATGATCCATTTCCTTTGATGATTGTGTGATAATCTTGATAGCCCTCTGGTGTAAAGCATTTATTTGCTTCCTCTTGTCTTAGGATTATGTTTTGTTCAGAACCATGGTTTTCCACAAAATTCTATTAATGTTTTCACCATGGATGGTACATACATGGTTTCCCTTATTTTTTTTAATCATTTCTACAAAGTAGAAGAATTATTGAAGCTCCTGTGTGTGTCCACATCTAAACTAATATTTAGGTTTGAGTTCATCTCAGCCACTGTTTGATGTACAGTCTTGTGACTTAATATATAGATAGGTCAAAACTAGTAACACAGGAAAACATTTTTGTGAAGTTTAAGTATCATGCCTTAGTTTTCCATGTAAAGCTTAAGTTTTTATTGATTTTCATCATAAATCAGTTTTTAAGCTTCAGTTTTCATCTCATATTTTTGCTAAAGCACTACCCCTGAACCATGGCACCCTTTTGAGTGTTTTTAAATTTAAAGCAAATGTGTGTGTGCTACTCTGTAATTAATCTCATAAAAGGCCTATTTAATATAAACAGATCCAATTTTTTTTTCATTATTGAGTTATCATTTTTTTTCCCTAATCCAGATGCTGTCTACAACACCTCTGGCCAGTGGAAGTTTGGTTGCTAGCCCCATGCCTCCAACCTTACCACACATTACTCCATCACTTTCACATGCTGTCTCCCACATTGACCCTCCAACACCTTTACCCCATATCATTTTCCATGTAGAGCCACCAACGCCGCCTACATCCCTCCCACATACCCATGTGGACCCAGCTTCACAAGTAGAGCCACCAACACCCCCTACATCCTTCCCACTCACTCATGTGGACCCAGCTTCACATGTAGAGCCACCAACACCACCTACATCCCTCCCACATACCCATGTGGACCTTGTTTCCCAAGTAGAGCCACCAACACCATATACATCCCTTTCACACACCCATGTGGACCCATCTTCACAAGTAGAGCCACCAACACCACCTACATCCTTCCCACTCACTCATGTGGACCCAGCGTCACATGTAGAGCCACCAACACCACCTACATCCTTCCCACTCACCCATGTGTATCCAGCTTCACATGACCCAAACTGTCAGACTGACCAGTCAGTACTTCTCACACACTCACAAGGTAACCCTTCATCACCTCCCCCACAGTTACATGTAGACCCATCCATACCATTATTGCCTCCCTCAGATTCCCATGGTAACCCATCACTCACTTCAGCTCTGGTTTCTCAGTCTTTAGATGCTGTAACAGTGCCAACACCCACAAGTCCTGTGGAAACTTTTGTTAGTTTACCTGAAGATGAATCATTTGCAGTGTCAGTGCCGAATCAAAGTACTGACACCTATCCTTCTTGCAACTCTCCACAGACTCTATATTCCTCTAGTTATGTTGCAAATGGAACTGTAACTACGTCTCAATGTGCAGCGCCAGTTGTAACTGAAGAAAATATAAGTTGGTGCTATGCTCATAGTAATACATCCCCTAGCCAGTTACCTCCTTTAGTAAATACAACTTTTCCGTATGCTTTGCCTGTACATGATACCACATCTAGTAATGCAGTTCCTGGTATGATACCAAGTACAACCTTCAGCACACTTGTGCCTTCGAATACTCTTTTATCCTCTATACCTCCCTCTGTATCCCTTCCCTCCATTGGTACCAGCCCTGTTGCTGCAAGCCTCTCTCCACATACAGATGTAACCACTCCTCCAGTACCTTTTGCCACCACACTTCCCCCATGTGATCAGTCACTGTATAATCTCACTACAAACTATTCCTCATCCCACATTGATAGTGTTGTAACTACACTGTCTTCCCATGATGTCCCTAGCACTCTACCCAGTGGCACTTTACCCAATAATGTCCCTCCAGTTAGCATCATTTCCACCACCACCACCATTTTCACCACTTCTCCTTCCACCACCACATTGCCAACGTCAGGCTCTATTTTCCCTTTGTCAATCCCTGCTTTCCTTAACCCATTTTCAACGGAGATCGATGTAGAATCAGACACCCAGGCTGTTAGTACATCAGAGGCCACCTCAGTAAACCCAGTTACGGCTGAACATCCTACTGCCTATGATCCCACTTCTTATGCTAATAAGGTACTGTTTTATTTTTATGATTTTGTAATCTCTTGCTTTTTCTGAGTTCACATGTTATGTTGTTGAAAAGCAGAAAATTGTCAGCTCCTTCACCCCTCTGTTTTTTGGTAACTATGCAAGTGAATTGGAACGATGTGGTATACCGGGGTCAATGTGCTGTCAGTGGATTGAACCAGGGCATGTGAAGTGTCTGGGGTAAACCATGGAAAGGTCTGTGGGGCCTGGATGTGGAAAGGGAGCTGTGGTTTCAGTGCATTACACATGACAGCTAGAGATTGAGTGTGAGCGAATGTGGCCTTTTTTTGTCTTTTCCTGTCGCTACCTCGCTATTTCCTGTGTGGCAGGGTAGCGACGGGAATGGATGAAGGCAGCAAGTATGAATATATATACATATGTATATATGTATATATGTATATATGTAAATGTGAATAAGAGCAAGGTTATTAGGTACAGTAGGGTTGAGGGTCAAGTCAATTGGGAGGTGAGTTTGAATGGAGAAAAACTGGAGGAAGTGAAGTGTTTTAGATATCTGGGAGTGGATCTGTCAGCGGATGGAACCATGGAAGCGGAAGTGGATCATAGGGTGGGGGAGGGGGCGAAAATTTTGGGAGCCTTGAAAAATGTGTGGAAGTCGAGAACATTATCCCGGAAAGCAAAAATGGGTATGTTTGAAGGAATAGTAGTTCCAACAATGTTGTATGGTTGCGAGGCGTGGGCTATGGATAGAGTTGTGCGCAGGAGGATGGATGTGCTGGAAATGAGATGTTTGAGGACAATGTGTGGTGTGAGGTGGTTTGATCGAGTAAGTAACGTAAGGGTAAGAGAGATGTGTGGAAATAAAAAGAGCGTGGTTGAGAGAGCAGAAGAGGGTGTTTTGAAATGGTTTGGGCACATGGAGAGAATGAGTGAGGAAAGATTGACCAAGAGGATATATGTGTCGGAGGTGGAGGGAACGAGGAGAAGAGGGAGACCAAATTGGAGGTGGAAAGATGGAGTGAAAAGGATTTTGTGTGATCGGGGCCTGAACATGCAGGAGGGTGAAAGGAGGGCAAGGAATAGAGTGAATTGGAGCGATGTGGTATACAGGGGTTGACGTGCTGTCAGTGGATTGAATCAAGGCATGTGAAGCGTCCGGGGTAAACCATGGAAAGCTGTGTAGGTATGTATATTTGCGTGTGTGGACGTGTGTATGTACATGTGTATGGGGAGGGTTGGGCCATTTCTTTCGTCTGTTTCCTTGCGCTACCTCGCAAACGCGGGAGACAGCGACAAAGTATAAAAAAAAAAAAAAAAAAAAAAAATGTATATATGTGTGTCTGTGTATGTATATGTACGTATACATTGATATGTATATGTATGTCTATGTGTGTGTATGGGCATTTATGTCTATATATATATATGTGTGTGTGTGTGTGTCTATGAGTGGTTGGGCCATTCTTTGTGTTTTTTCTTGCACTACCTCGCTGATGTAGGGAGCAGGGAGCTGGAAATCCTCCCCTCTCATTTTTAGTTGTCCAAAAGAAGGAACAGAGAAGGGGGTCAAGTGAGGATATTCCCTCTAAGGCTCAGCCCTATGTTTCTTAATGGTACCTCGCTAATGTGGGAAATGGTGAATATGTATGAAAAAAGATTATCAGTATTAGTATTTGATTATGCAATATACACCAGGAGTCGGGAAACTGGTCTCTCTTTTGGAAATGCTAGAAACATATGACTACCAAGCATCAATTTACATTCAGGTTATTATGCTTTGATTTTGATTATATACATACTCGCTCATTTATATATCTTATGTTAATGGTTTTGTTTATTCTGTTATATGTATATTGATATATAACAGACTTATTTCAATGCTTCACTTTACTTTAAACTGTATCGATGATATTTAATCATGGTTTAGGAAAGAGAGCTTGTAGTAGTAGTAGTTGGTAGGCAGCCACCAACCAGGGAGGTATATCACCAGTGCTACCTGTAGTTGGTAGGCAGCCACCAACCAGGGAGGTTTATTATTGGTACTACATACCATGGTATAGGGAATGTTAGTGGTGGCTGTGAGGTGAACCAGCTCTTCATTAGTTATGTTGCATTCCTCTGACCCAGGTAACTGTCTTCCCTGTCTGCCTCACCCTTACGTGGACTTTTGGCATTCTGTCCACAAACATACAATCTTTCCTTGTCACACATAAACCTTGACAACACTTAACTTACCCAAATCATTCTTCGCAACACTAGCTTTTTCCTGTGGTGAGTGTTATGCACTAGCCTTGCCTTTTGGCAAAATGGTAGGAGCAACAGATGGAAGTACTAGGTAGGAACAATAAAGAGGAGCATTAATTAGAAGTCATAAGTAGGAACATTGGGTGGGAGCAGTAGGTAGATGTAATAGGTTGGAACATTAGGTAGAAGTAGGAGCCTGTGAAACACTGCACTACAATTGTCCTGTTAACAGTGTCCTGTAAAGGGTGATGTGCCAAAAGCTAACAAACAGCATTGGAGTTCACCAGTTATGGAGACACTTTTGCTGTGGCCACCCCCCTTGAGGGAGCTCCTGAAGGGAAGAGGCGTCATAGATAAAGATACAGATCTTGGTTCTTTCAGTAAGAGAAAAGGCAAATTACTTAGGCTTGATTAAAGGGAACTGTGATAAAAGCTATTAGGGGAGATTGGCACTGCTTTTGAAAACTTGTATAAGATATGTGGGTCAATATGTATGAAATGTATACCAAGTTTGGTGGCAAAAAAATCTCTTAATTATCATGTATGGGATATTTGAAAGAGGTGTTAATGCTTTGGATAAGCAGTCATGACATTAACAGCCTATAAAGTGATGGAAATGTTACAAACCAGAGCGAAAGATCAGCTCCAACATTTGTATCCTGATCAGAACACAAGTTTTACTGTTTCAGTGGGTTTGCTTGTCGTATATTGCTTACACTGTGTATAATCTTAATTTCTTTGGATAGTAAGGAAACTGATATTTCTATTTCTGTGGACTGAGGACTGCAGAGCTAGTTGATGACTATGATCCACCATAGACGTTTGATGCAGACAAGACTGGATTGTTTTAGAAGATATTGGTAACAATGAGACTTGTTTTTAATGAAAAAACTGAATTATGTGGAGAGTTGAATATTGGAGAACAGGCTTTCCCTACTCTTCTGTGCATGTGCAGCTAGGAATTTAACTGTAAACCAAGATTTCCTTATAAATCACAATATCATTGACCTTTGATAGGGTCATATACCCTCATCTTTCTGGTTACTCTCAAAATGAAAACAGTGCTTGGATAATATCCATGTTGATTGAGGATTAGCTTCAGAACAGTAATGAGACAAATTTTTATCCTCTTGCCAGTAAAGGCTTAATTAAATATCTTCTGATAGACAATCTGCCGAGCTATGGCTCTCTGGATTGGGTGGTAATATATTAGTTAGATTCATCCAGCGCAACTTAGCATTTGTCACGCAGCTAGTGAAACAAAGAATGGTTGCCAGCTTCAGAAAACTGTACACCAAGAGGCTGATGGCCACTTTTACTGCTAATGGTATGTTTTCAATGGGTATCAGATATTTCAATTTATAAGAAGAGTTAGTTTTATGATGTATCATGGGTATGTGGAAAGAATGTATATGAAATAATGAACAAAAAGATAATATTTGAGGGTGATAAGTGGCATCAGATGAAGGGGAAACCTAAGAACAGGAGGAAAGACAGATGAGAGAGTGTAAGTGCATGTTTAGATAAGCCAAGAAATACATAATCAGAGATTTTGCATGGCTTATCCTACTGTATAGCACAAAACTGAATTTTGAATATGGACTGTCAGATGGAAGTTTTGTTTGTAAATTGGTTTGAATGTATAAAAGAGTTTCATACACTAGGTGTATCATTTCAAATGAAAATCTGTAGCACATTCTCAGTTAAGATGTTTGGAAACATAGAGCTTCTGAATAATAGTTAACTATTTTTAGGAAGGGTAGAAAAAAAATGTATCAAATTTTTCTGTGTCATTTTACACTAGGGATTATTGCAGACTCTCAGGTAAGAAGGGGTTGGGTTGTGTTTGGTTTTTGATTAACAAACTAAATAACTTTGGTAAGTAACACACCTTCATCTACTTGAATCTAGTCATAGTTTGTGATTTTTGAGAGTAACATACTGTTCTCATCAGTATTTTCACAAGATTGAAATAAACTTTACACCTCAGGATTCCTCTGTCTTATACCGTCCAACATCACTGCTCTTCAACCAATCCACTGAAGCTCAGCCCTTCTTGGTGGAGCCCACTACTTCATCGGAGCCTTCTTCTACTGGACAGCCTACAGTAAACACAAATGAAGCAGACAGTGTAATGGAGGATGGATGTGTACAACAAAGAGGACAAACTATTCCACTTCTGTTAACAAATTCTGTGTTAAATCCACCTCCACTTACATTACTACCTCTTGGCTCACAAGTGGTACGTAGAATAGTAGACTCTTAATATTTAAGCCCTACATGTATTTTGTATTTGTTTCATAGATTCAGGTGTTACATATAACAAGCTGTTTATTGGTAGGAATTCAGGCAAGGATAATGACACTCAAGGTCTAACTTGTTGTCAAGCAAGGTTAGGAAGGTGAGTTTTGCTGTGGTATGCCTGGAATTTGTTTTTGTCATGTTGCAGCCCTGTTATTGAGCTAAACATTCAGACTTAAGGGGATTGATTTCCCATTTAGTGGGAAGACAGCGTACACATATCATTATTATTATTATTATTATTATTATTATTATTATTATTATTATACTTGATTGCTGTTTCCCATGTCAGCAAGGTAGTGCCAAGAAACAGATGAAGAACAGCCCATCCTGTCATATACACATATATATACATTTTTTTTTTTTTTTTTTTTTTTATACTTTGTCGCTGTCTCCCGCGTTTGCGAGGTAGCGCAAGGAAACAGACAAAAGAAATGGCCCAACCCCCCCCCATACACATGTATATACATACGTCCACACACGCAAATATACATACCTACACAGCTTTCCATGGTTTACCCCAGACGCTTCACATGCCTTGATTCAATCCACTGACAGCACGTCAACCCCGGTATACCACATCGCTCCAATTCACTCTATTCCTTGCCCTCCTTTCACCCTCCTGCATGTTCAGGCCCCTATCACACAAAATCTTTTTCACTCCATCTTTCCACCTCCAATTTGGTCTCCCTCTTCTCCTTGCTCCCTCCACCTCCGACACATATATCCGCTTGGTCAATCTTTCCTTACTCATCCTCTCCATGTGCCCAAACCACTTCAAAACACCCTCTTCTGCTCTCTCAACCACGCTCTTTTTATTTCCACACATCTCTCTTACCCTTACGTTACTCACTCGATCAAACCACCTCACACCACACATTGTCCTCAAACATCTCATTTCCAGCACATCCATCCTCCTGCGCACAACTCTATCCATAGCCCACGCCTCGCAACCATACAACATTGTTGGAACGACTATTCCTTCAAACATACCCATTTTTGCTTTCCGAGATAATGTTCTCGACTTCCACACATTCTTCAAGGCCCCCAGAATTTTCGCCCCCTCCCCCACCCTATGATCCACTTCCGCTTCCATGGTTCCATATACATAAACACCTATATTTTTTCTTTCATACTATTCACCATTTCCCGCGTCAGCGAGGTAGCGACATAAACACCCATACACGTGTATATGCATATGTACACATTCATATACATATCAACACATACATACACAGACATATACATATATACACATGTACATATTCATACTTGCTTGTCATCATCCATTTTTGGTGCAACCCCGCCCCACAGGAAACAGCATTACTATTATTATTATTATCATTTTTTATTATTATTATTATTATTATTATTATTATTATTATTATTATTATTTTTTATTATTATTATTATTATTATTATTATTATTATTATTTTTTTTTTTTTTTTTTTTTTTTTTTTTTTTTTTTTTTTTTTTTTTATACTTTGTCGCTGTCTCCCGCGTTTGCGAGGTAGCGCAAGGAAACAGACGAAAGAAATGGCCCCCCCCATACACATGTACATACACACGTCCACACATGCAAATATACATACCTACACAGCTTTCCATGGTTTACCCCAGACGCTTCACATGCCTTGCTTCAATCCACTGACAGCACGTCAACCCCTGTATACCACATGACTCCAATTCACTCTATTTCTTGCCCTCCTTTCACCCTCCTGCATGTTCAGGCCCCGATCACACAAAATCTTTTTCACTCCATCTTTCCACCTCCAATTTGGTCTCCCTCTTCTCCTCGTTCCCTCCACCTCCGACACATATATCCTCTTGGTCAATCTCTCCTCACTCATTCTCTCCATGTGCCCAAACCATTTCAAAACACCCTCTTCTGCTCTCTCAACCACGCTCTTTTTATTTCCACACATCTCTCTTACCCTTACGTTACTTACTCGATCAAACCACCTCACACCACACATATATATATATTTTTTTTTTTTTTTTTTTTTTTTTTTTTTTTTTTTTTTTTTTATTATTATTATTATCATCATCATCATATATCCTGGGGATGGGGAGAGGAAATACTGGCCATGTATTCTGTGCATTTCATACCAGAAGACCCTTTTGTATTTTTATACTAGAGAAGAGACAGAGAAAGGATCAAAGCAGTTACTATCTGGTAAAGCTCAATCATCTGTGTTCTTGATTCTACCTCTTTTCATGTGGGAAATAGCAGGCATGTAAGACAGGCAGGAATATCATTGTTGTTATTATTTTTGTTGTATAACCTCAGATACTCCTTTACGGGATTCCTCTAGCCTCAAAGGCTGCATTCCACTCTGGAGCAAGGAAATGTTGGGGTCCTATGGAGAAAGAAGGCCTGTATTCCTTTCATTCTAATGAATGGGTAATCTTTCAGCTTAACCAGATGAAGGCAGAGTTTGGTAACACAGGCACTCTCATAAGTCAAAATAATCATGTTTGATATTATTTATAGAATCAGATGGTCATTTATGCTCAAGCACAGTAGTGGTTTTAGTATATATAAGCACCGTATATTGATTGAGGAAGTAAATCTAAGATTATTTTACAAAATGATGCTTTTTTTAATAACATTTTCAGATAACTGTTTATCCCTGCAGATAATTGTTATATGATGAAATACTTTGACCATTCTGATGTATAGTATACAGTGACTTTAACAAGAATGCCACATTGTGTTAGTTTCTGTAGTTCAGTACAAAAAATAAACATGTGAACTGAGGTTTGATCCAAGGTCAGTCAGGTGTGCTTGGATTATATTCACAATATCCTGTTGAAAGGACTGTCATTCTAATACTCCTGATTGTGCTAACCCCCTTTTGTAGGGAAGAAGGACATAATGAAGATATTAGGAGAGGTATGAGTAGATGTCAGTCCTTCATTGTTTAATCTGGTTTCCTACATTCAAAATAAGTGGGACAGTTTCAGTGACTAAAAATTTCCACATGCACACATGAGATTTCAGAATGGTTGTTGAAGATCTTTGCTGGTTGTTTGACCCATAATGGAAGCAGTCCCCTAATGCTTACATGACTAGTGTATCAGAATATTCAGAGTGAGATGCAAATGATGGTCAAAATGTTGAAGGATTTTAGAATATCAGGTAACTTGGGAGTGTTCATAGTGAAGTTAGAGGAATGGATGCAGGGAATTTAAGAAAGTGATGAGAGATAGACACGGTGTTGGCAATTTGAAGTTTTGGAAGGTGAAAATGTAATTTTCAGTGTAGGCAGAACTTATTAGAAGTTTAGTTCAGTTTACCATTATGCTTGGAGTGAAACAAATTTGTGGTTACAAAATAACATAGAGACTTTAGGCTTTGTTGCTAATTTCATGTGAGATTGGGATTTGGTTTAAGAGTGGACAGAATTAGAAATGATATGATATCTGAATCAGGTATGGAATATGAAAAAAAGAGTGGCAATGAAATAGAGTAATTTCATGATGAGATGGTTTAGTTTAATGAAAAGAGCGGCTGCTAAAATGATGATGTGTATTTTTTTCCGTGTACCTAGTGTTAGTGAGGTAGGAACTGAGAAGGAAAATTAAATTGGTGTGGAAGAATATTGTAAGGAATTGCCATTTGATAACTAGTGAAATATAAAGAATTTTTGTGTTAGATATAATAATGTTTATAAGTTAAGAAAAAAATTCAGACAAAAAGATTTGTATATTGATACAATAATTTGTTTTGATTTCAGAGCCATGAGGGTAAGGAGTAAGACAGTTTGTGTTCAACATTCCTTCAGCAGTTAATTTGAGAAATATTAACAAAAGACTCTATGAGTTCTGACATCAGTGATACTGGTATATTTTTAAGAATATTTAAAATTCTCTTTTTTTCATATATGGTATCTTAATGGTGGTTAAGTGCCATTGTAAGAAGTGTAAATTTGTATGGATATAAGCATGTTATGTTGACTTCAGCAGAATTAGTGTCCAGAATTTTTAAATCAAGTTGTTGATTTGCCATATCCAGATGTTTTTCCTATATTATCATTTTACATCTCTTCTCTTTTTAAAAAGGCAGCAGTCATGGGAACAGGTTTCCACATGAAGGTCTGCCTGATGACTAAAGGTTAAAGAGTGTCACATGTTTATCAAGTGATGAAAACTTGCTTCCCATAGGAAGACAAAATGTAGTTGTCAGAAAAATATAAGCTAAGGAGTTCTAGAGTCTGTCTGTGGAAGGAAAGAAGCTGGTATCATAGTGGCCAACCCCTGAGTTATTAATGTTAATGAAAATCTGCAAGTTACAGTGGCCTGTCAGGTGTTAGAGTCCCTGAAGTTATATTTACCAGCTTGATTTCATGAAATAAAGGATTATAGTATTTACCTACTCTCCTACCTCGTGACTCACAGGTGGTGTGTGGAATATTATATTTGTAGAAAGGGGTGAAAATGAAGCATGTATGTGAAGTGGAATTCTTCAGCACATGGAGCATTATTTTTACATGCAAAAGATCCTTCATCAGTGATACTGTAAATTATGTATTGATTGGATGGTCAGTTTAGGAATAAAGTTAGCTTACTATGTACTAGTTTATTGTATTTAACCCTTTTAATGTTTTATGAGGTGCTCCCTGTGAGAACCACGAAAATGCCAAAACCAACAAAGCCAGAAAACTCAGTTAATGTTTGGTGGTTTTGAAATTACTGTACTATTACTCGAACTAAGACTAAGACATCATTTTCATGTTTTAGCTCATGACATCATAATTATGCTGTTATGAGGGGGGAATGAATTGAATAATAATATTTTTGGAAAATGCATATTCATAAAGTATTTTACTTTTATTTCACAAAGTATGTTGGACATTCTGTGGGGAAGTTCCCTCTTATTTATTAATTTTAAATATGAGGAATGATCATTGGGGCAGCATTGTTTTCAAAGGGATATATATATTCATTCTTTTTGATATCTTATTCTAATTTCATTTGGATAACCCAGAAACTGCAGAAGCTGGTGACTGAGTTTGGAAAAGTGTGTGGAAGAAGAAAGTTAAGAGTAAATGTGAATAAGAGCAAGGTTATTAGGTACAGTAGGGTTGAGGGTCAAGTCAATTGGGAGGTGAGTTTGAATGGAGAAAAACTGGAGGAAGTGAAGTGTTTTAGATATCTGGGAGTGGATCTGGCAGCGGATGGAACCATGGAAGCGGAGGTGGATCATAGGGTGGGGGAGGGGGCGAAAATCCTGGGGGCCTTGAAGAATGTGTGGAAGTCGAGAACATTATCTCGGAAAGCAAAAATGGGTATGTTTGAAGGAATAGTGGTTCCAACAATGTTGTATGGTTGCGAGGCGTGGGCTATGGATAGAGTTGTGCGCAGGAGGATGGATGTGCTGGAAATGAGATGTTTGAGAACAATGTGTGGCGTGAGGTGGTTTGATCGAGTGAGCAACGTAAGGGTAAGAGAGATGTGTGGAAATAAAAAGAGCGTGGTTGAGAGAGCAGAAGAGGGTGTTTTGAAGTGGTTTGGGCATATGGAGAGGATGAGTGAGGAAAGATTGACCAAGAGGATATATGTGTCGGAGGTGGAGGGAACAAGGAGAAGAGGGAGACCAAATTGGAGGTGGAAAGATGGAGTGAAAAAGATTTTGTGTGATCGGGGCCTGAACATGCAGGAGGGTGAAAGGAGGGCAAGGAATAGAGTGAATTGGAGCGATGTGGTATACCGGGGTTGACGTGCTGTCAGTGGATTGAATCAGGGCATGTGAAGCGTCTGGGGTAAACCATGGAAAGCTGTGTAGGTATGTATATTTGCGTGTGTGGGCGTATGTATATACATGTGTATGGGGGGGGGGGGTGGGGCCATTTCTTTCGTCTGTTTCCTTGCGCTACCTCGCAAACGCGGGAGACAGCGACAAAGTATAATAAAAATAAAAATATAAAAATAAAAATATATATATATATATATATATATATATATATATATATATATATATATATAGGTAATCATATCGTTTTATCATGACTCTTATAAGACTCTCCTCAATGGCTTGTGGGTAAAATGACTAACAGTCTGTACTTTGGCTTTCAATTACATTTCTGTTCTCGTTCGGCGCATTTGATATTGTATTTGTTTTCTGTAAAATCCATTTGCATGTACGTTTTTTTCCTCAACTTTGCGAAGCGTTGTATCGTTGTCGGATGCCCTACTGGTAAACTAGAGGCTCAAATTTGAGTTTCAGTTGTCAAGCAAAAGCCCGAAAAAAAGGAGACACAGGTTGACAGCCATTTGTCGAATAAATGAAAAACCTGACCATGAGAGAGGTGAGTGTGTGAGGAATTGATTTCATCCATGGTACGTAGGTGCTTTGTTTAGTATTTTAGATGCTGGTTCAAGCTGTATGTTAAAGTATTAGTGACTCTATTTGCCTAAGCCCTAGCTCAATTGAATAAAGACTATGGCGATGTAATTACCTTAAATATTTATGACAAATTTGTCTCCTGCCGGGCATTCGTGGGCCTAACGGCAATAAATTAAAGAACAACTTGTACAGAAATGATAAACCAATAAAGAGTATATATTTACAAAGATAAAACTCGTATGCTTTTAATTTTTCAGTGAAATTCCCGGGTGTCTGAATCAAATGAATATCTACCAAAGAAACATTTGGTCCTGCACTAAGAATATTCGTCAAAAAATGAGGCTCTGGTAGGCTTCATGTTCCCTTGAAATAAGTAAATTTCTCTATGCACAAATTTTTTGTGATCCAGAACCGAAAGATTTACAATTAATTGAGATTACATTCCCAACTGATCTAGCAGCCATGATCGCTGTGTTGCGCACGCGCAGAAATGAGTGACGTTTGTGTTGATAGACGTATCTTCCTACTGCATTTCGAAGTCCGGGTCTTGCTTCCTAAAAGGACACGTTTGGGATTTGAATCATGGATGAAATTGGTGAGTAAAGTTTGTGGATAGTTCAGAGGCAAACTTCCATGAAGTTCGAGATGTTCCCGTTTAAAGCTGAGGGTAGTACTTAACAGGGGTTACGGGTAGGAGATGGACGGCTAGGTGCTGGGTTATCCAAATGAAATTAGAATAAGATATCAAAAAGAATGAATTTTGAAGCTTGAGAGAGGAGGAAAGGTTGAACAACAGATGCTGTTGATATAAGGACTGGTAAGATGTGTTGGTAGAAGGCGAATTGGCGCGCATTTCTTCTCGTGAAGGCGTGCATCACTACAGAGAAGGAATTTGCATGAGTCTTAGCAGAAACCCTCTCTGAAGGAGAGCTGGGCTTATTTTCCAGGGGTTCTTGAAGCTCCACGGCAGTACTTCACTCAGTAGAAGGGGCACGATGGAGGCGTTTGAATTGAGGTCTTTTACAAGACTGCCTCGTCGACTGACAATGTTTATACAAAGACTTTACTCGTATAATCTCAAGCGGGCGCAGCCTGTTAATCATGTATATATATATATATATATATATATATATATATATATATATATATATATATATATATATATATATATATTTGTATATATGTGTATGCACGAACTTACCTCGGAAATCGCATAGCCTCAAAACACGTTAAAAGTTTTAGGATATTTTATGTAATTATGATACTCATTTATAGATTGATACAAATATAGCTATAGAATTAACATGGCCGCAGAACTGCAGGGCACGAACAAGTGTGACACGAGGGGACCAATCAGACACTGCGTTCCACATGTGGAGTGGCCAGTTGGAGCGTAGTTGCTAGTTCACTCGCGCGCTTATCTTTCACATGTAAATTGACGTCAGAGAGTAATTAATTTTTTTAATGAGTCGAAGAAATGATGGGAAATCGAAGCATAAAGTGGAATGATAGTGTTGCCGAGGAGTGTATGAAAGAAAGAGGGATAAAATTGTGATTGTGCATTTAATAGTGCCTCGAGAACACCCACTGAACCTTTGCTAGCAATGATACATCGGGAAAACACATCCGGCCTGTGCCAATAATGGCACACTCGAGGACACACACACACACACACACCAGATCTATGTCAGTGGTGGAGAAACCAAATCGCACCCATTTACAAGCTAAAACGGATATAAAAAAAATTTGAAATTATATCATGCTTGGGAAACTGTCGCATTACATGCATTAAACATCTGCTTTCGGCATTTCTAATCAATTTTGACGCTAAATGAGCAAACATTACGTGGCACTGGTGTACGTGACGGGAGGAGGGGGAGAGCCAATGCGAGGTTATGATGCATCCGCCAGAGCAAGGGTTTGGTCAGTGTGCGGGAGGTACAGTTTACTGCAGACACACGCCTGTTTTTTCTTCCTCCTCGTACCTCCCATCGATTTCGACTTCAGAGTCGATCACCGCAAAGAGGTTCTACCTCTCCCTCGCCCTCTCGTGAGTACTTAAGAGAGAATCAGCGCAGACTATTCCATTTCCTCAATGTCTTCTTCCCCATAGTGTTAATAGGCTACCATTTTCGTAAGTTAAACATTTGAGCGCGCGCCTCTTTTTTTCATTTTTTTTTTTTAACCGTTTGTAGATGATGTACTCAATAATGGATCCCCAGAATTAGGTTGAAATCCAGTCATCATCGTGGTATAGCCATTTGTTGTGTTAGGTATAGTACTATTTTGCATATTTTGAATCTTTGAAATGTATCTTTTGGCGAAACATGAAATAGGAGAAACAGAAAGAGTTAAGAGATTGTCTGACCATGGTTTAGGGGTTATTGTCGCTGGCCATGACGCATTCACAGGCCGCCTGGGGTTGAGGGCATACGATCGAATCCTGGTCGCGTTAGTTGGTCCAGCTTTTCGTCCACCCCGAGGGGTTTGGTCAGTGGGCACCTGGTCTAGGCTGAGGCGTTGATGAAGTATCCTTGATATGGGGATAGATACCCGTACCTTGTCAACTAACAAACAAAAACAAAAAAGTTTACGGAATGGAAAGTTTTGCTTTTTAGAGAGCTTATTGTGATTGGCGACATGTTCTAAGGCTTATTATTGTTGGTATGAAACATCACAACGGCCCGTCACCCTTGAGTTGCCATCGGCCACACAGACAGAGTGATCCTGTGACGCAGTAGTAGCTTGCCCAGTACTACCTACCCTAACTAATGGCGGGGGCACACACTCGGTCAGCCCTCGGGAGCAGAAATCAAAATAAACAATTCAGTATTACGGCGTGGGGCAAATGGGTTAAATTCGGAGTGTTTATGAGTTTGCGTTAGACATGTCTTTCATAAGGAAATATAACTAGAACCTTTCTAGGTGTGGGATCAATTCTTTGTACAGTGTAATTCGATCATGTGTTTAAAAGAGAATCCACGCCAGCTATGCTGGGTTTTCAGAAGTCACTCACGCACCGTGGGTTTGTTATGAATTTGGAAGTGAACACCGGTTTTATCTACGCAAACACTTGTTGTAGATTGGCGAAGTCATTAGTCGTACATCCTATTTCAAAAGATGGAAATTACTGCGCTGCTGGATTTAATGGACATTATCCGCTCAGGTATCCATTGGCAGAGTCCATATACCATTGATTTTATGCAAGAAGATATTTATCTTAGTACTTTTTTGACAAGGGGGCTAACTGATCTGTTGTGTGAGATTAGTCTTTTTCTGATTACTGTTGATCATGAAGTATGTATATGTCAGATTTAGGATTTATCATTGCCCAAACCTGGTTGATATGTAACGGGAATTTGTCGTCTTAATAAATTTTATACTAGGATTTGTTAGTGATGTATTGTGTAGTCACCAGTTATAGAATATATGTAGAGGATTTATTATCATTAATATAAACAGCTTTTGGAAATTGTGGAATTTCTTTTACTAATATGATGAGGATTGTCATAAAATATATTTCTTTATGGGTACGTTTAATTTAGCCTTAATAAAGCTATACTAATAATTTAGTAAACCATGTGGTCTACGAACGGTTGTTTTGCTGATACTCTGGATTTTATATAGTGATTTGAGTAATACAATTACGACGAGAGATATTTTTGTATATGTTTGTACTGTACAGAAAATGAAGTATTGGGTGCTATGGACGGCGCTGCTGGTGACCACAGCGACCAGTTTGGCGAGAGCGGCGTGTGGCGGGAACTACACGGACACATTTGGCACTTTCCGAAGCCCCAGCTTCTCTTTTAGTTATCCTAACTCCCAGCATTGTATTTACAACATCCAGGTGAGTGAGAGTTCTTGGTACAATGACGAGTGCATCAAAACAATGATTCCTGCGGAAACACACAAATCCTCTCGCATTTCCTAATACAAGATAACAACCATAAAAAAAAAGCCCCCCTTTTTTTTTTTTTTTTTAGTATATGTTGTCTTTTTGCCATACATTATCCTCACCATCATGTCGTTGCCTCCAGCTCTCTGTCCTCACCCAGGTCTTGGACACCATGTACTTGTCGTTGCGGTGCCCATATGTCAGAATTGAGAAATCGAAAGGCTGCACGAAGGATTACCTCAAGATCAACGGCAACGTGTACTGCGGCAGGTTTTCCCTTGACAGTAAGTGCTAAACGTTTGGTATTGACCAGAAACGTTGTTGCTTTCAGCAAGTGTGAAGATTCTTGTCAGTCACAGACCGCGTCTCGAGTGTGCCATGACTGGCTTGGTTGCAGTGTGGTGGGGTCTTAGGGCGATGTCTGTCATGAACAATGAGGTGAATTCGTACCGTGGTGTACCGGATGGTGTTTCTGACCGTGACGCATTCATGGGCCCCTCCGGGTCGAGCGCATGGGTTCCAATCCTGGTTGCAGCAGTTAGTCCACAGTCAGCACAGCTGTTCATCTACTAGGGGTTGGTCGACAACATAGATACCTGGATCACATTAGGATATATATATATATATATATATATATATATATATATATATATATATATATATATATATATATTAGTGAGATGGCCTTGATTAGAGTTTTAGTTGCCTATGCCGTCTCAGCTAACAAAAGGAAAAATTAAGATTAGGTAAAGTTGGTGATGAAGTGAAGAATTAGGAGAGAAAAAGGAAAAGTTAAGTGGAAGAAAAGAGAATTGTATATACACAGATGGCGGGTCACCCTGTTGGTTATGAAATGAATTGGATTATTATACAGTGGTATTTGGTTAGGCGCCTTACGTACATGAATCAAGAGGTGCTTGAAAATGAAATAGTTTCTCATTATTTCACTATAGTTTTTCTTGTCTCACGTTATTTTTCTTACGCTTGAGTTGCGGCGTTGAAGTAGAATTATTGGTTCTATTTTTTAGAAATGTATTTGGCCATGAGAAACGTGAGTTTTCTCAGCACCTTTTCTATTGGTCTTACCTAGAGTTATATCTTACTACTGATTACTCAGTTCCCTCTGTTTTACTTATATCACACTGATTTACCCCAGCGCCCTCAATGTTGTTTACCCCCCAGCGGCCTGCATGTTACTTTTTTTTTTGTTTATCCCAGCGCCCTGTATGTTACTTTGTTTAACCCTTGCGCCCTCAATTTTCCTCTTCCTCAGAGAAATATTTTACGAAGCAACTGACGGTAGAGTTCGTGAGCGACGCATCCACCCCGGGACGAGGCTTTCTTTGCTACTACAGACACATCAGGCGCCGGACACCCACTGGTGAGAGAGAGAGAGAGAGAGAGAGAGAGAGAGAGAGAGAGAGAGAGAGAGAGAGAGAGAGAGAGAGAGAGAGAGAGAGGACTTCTTTCGTTTACCCCTGCCATGAAGTGAAATACGTTTCCTGACTATTAACTGCAATATTGTAATACTGGTTTCCTCTCTTCCTCAAAATCAGCCGCTAATCACAGTTTCTTCGCAGCAACAGAAAACGAGGGCGTTGCGTCAAGGGCCAGCTCTTGCAACACACTGCTGGAATTGAAGTCTAAATGGAGGGGAGGCTGGAATGGGTACCTTCGGATCCCTGTATCTAGTCTCACCAAGACCTGGAAGCTGGACATCTACTTCAGTTTGCCCATTACTTCCTTTCGGGTGAGCCTTGATTCTTGCCTACAGTTTCATTCTTTTTTGTTTCATTAATTTCCCAGTTTAGCATTTATATATAGCATTTTGATTTTGCTTTGCATTCGTTATTGTATGATTTTTTTTTTTTTACTCTATTTTGACTTTTTTCATCCTTTTCCCACACTTGCGCGGTGATTATTTTTTTTTGCAGTCTACAGGCGTGGTCTACCTAGTGGTGGGGGCACACAGGCAGCTAGCTCTTGGGAGCAAAAAAAAAACAAAGAGTGATACTTGTAGAGGAGGGAAAGTGAACCAACAGTGCAATGGTGTAAGGCAAGCTGGTCAGGTTTCGAGGTTTACGTGGGAGAGTTTATTATAGTCGGACCGATTTAGATTCGACTCTTTCAGTTATAGATGTAGAATCGTCCCGGATGTGTGAGCAGCAGTACTCAATACGTGGATTGATCAGTCCTTCGTAGAGACATCAGTTGTTCAGAAGAAAAGAATCTTCAACATTCAAACAGGACTCCCAGTTTCTTGGAGGCAGATTTTGGTTATTTCTGTAGAGTTTCCAAGAGTGGATGTTACAGTAATACCAGTCTGTTCATTAAGAGGTGGAATTAACAGAACCCTCTGAGGAGTGAAGAATTTTCGATAGAGATAGGTAGAAACCACTTGAGGATAGGCTTTCTAAAAGGGATAAACATAGGGAAAAATCTGTCTTTTAAGAAGAGTCAGGTCCTAGTTATCTTACGGAAAATATTAGAGGGTAAATAGTCCCTAAGCTTAGCGGTGTAGGGAGAAGAAAGAAACAATAATGACCCGTCACTCTTCAGTTTCCAACGGCCACTTGGTAGACGAATGGCGCCGTGTGGCTTGCCCAGCATTGCTTGTCCTAGCTTAAACTTAAGCACAAGTGCATGTACATATATAGTGCATGTACATATATGTTTACACATTACCTCGGTACTAATACATATGCTGATACACAGATATAAAAGCTATGTTTCCGGCATCCACAGTTGGTAAAAGCACTTCATACTTTTCAGCAATGGACTGGGGCCACGACGAAACACAGCACCAAGTGGTTCTCTGTGGCTAAACAAGATGATTACATTCATGCGGGCGGCAAACTCACTCTTGACTTCCTCTACAGGTGAGAGACAGAGAGATAGGTTGATATGGATCGAAATACGTGATGATGAATGAAAGAAAAAGATATCAGATTCTTCAAGTCGAATCAAGTTAAGACATAATTGTAATGTCGAACTCTCTAGACATTATTATTATTATTATTATTATTATTATTATTATTATTATTATTATAATTATTATTATTATCAGTACTGTAATTTGCTTGTTTTTTCTTACACGAAAAAATTATATTCTGTAACACATCCACATGAAATTGCAAGTTTTTTTCGTGATATTATTAATTATTTTATTATTCTTAAACTGTTTGTAATTACCTTAAGAAGAACTGATTTTTCTCCTGCCTTCTTCCTTTAATTTTGTATGTCAGTTATGCAGTGGTGGCTTGAAGACATGGATTATCATTTATTTATTTTATTACATAGATGTTCTAGAAAGAACACTTAATCTAGAAGTAACCTTTTTAGCAGCTCATAGAAAAATAGAAAGACAGTGTTTTGATCCTGATAATATCAGGCAATACTTGAACCGACTCAGGAAGAAAGCGCTTTAATCAGCCATTTGATGTTTGATTCTGACTCTGTCTTATTCTTCAGTTTTGATGCCAGCAAGGGCGAGCCAGTCATCGAAAAGGTTAAACTGGACGGTGTGGACGTGTGTTGTGATAATGGTGTGTAACCCTCCTTTAGTGCCAGCGGTACTGAAAGCATTTGATTAAGTCACATTAAATGTTTTGTCTTGACTTGTGGTTTGTAGGAAATGAAACTTGCATGGGATTTTTTTTTTCTTTCGCATATTTATGTTACTGATGTATAGGGTTGATATACTAGATTCTGCCCCAACTATAATGATACATTATGTAGCATGGTACATTATACTTGCGATGATACATCCTAACGAGACTGTAATTGGTGATACGTTATTGATATCAATGACGGATTGTATCCAGTGATAAATTTTAATTAGAGATGAATCGTAGCACTTATCATGAATGTAATGATACAACTTTAGTAATGATAGCCTAAAGCTGATGTTAGTGACAGAGTATGACGGTAATGATAACTGATAACAGGGTCTCGTACAACAATTGAAGATCATGCTATTCTCCGTAGACAACGGTTGTGGAAGGGCTTCTGGCTGCCCCTCCGCCAAATACAACTACGACGAGGTCCTTCGCAAGTCCCTCTTGTTCTACGAGGCTCAGCGGTCGGGCCGGCTGCCTTCCAGCAACCGCGTCCCCTGGCGGCGAGACTCCGCCACCGACGACGCCATCGACCACGACACCCACCGGAGGGTTGATCTCGAGGGCGGATATTACGACGGTGAGGAGACCCCGTGCATTCTAACACGCACGCCATCTATACCACTTGTCACTCCGTCTATACCACTTGTCACGCCGTCTATACCACTTGTCACGCCATCTGTTATACCACTTGTCACGCCGTCTATACCATTTGTCACGCCATCTGTTATACCACTTGTCACGCCATCTATACCACTTGTCACGCCGTCTATACCACCTGTCACGCCATATATACCCCTTGTCACGCCATCTATTATACCACTTGTCACGCCATCTATACCACTTGTCACGCCATCTATACCACTTGTCACGCCATCTATACCACGTGTCACGCCATCTATACCACTTGTCACGCGTGTATTAAGTTTCTATTCGGTTGAATTCTTAAGTAATGGGATAAAGTATTGGAGGGCAAGAAGTGCGTGTTTGAGTAAACAAGTGTTTACCTCCCCCACAGCTGGTGACTATGTGAAGTTCGGGTACCCTATGGCCAGCAGTGCAACGATCCTGGCCTGGGGTGCTATAGATTACGCACGGGCGTACAACTCTGCAGGTAAGAGCTACTCTCTCTCTCTCTCTCTCTCTCTCTCTCTCTCTCAAGCATGTGAAGACATCACACATCGTTGCAGGTTTGTGTACACACCCAACCAGTGATATCTGTCCTCCACTCTTTTTTTTTTTATTGAAGCCAACTCGCGGAACACAGACCAAATTCTGTCATTCAACTATGCCTCGAACTGAAGAAAGTTATTTTCATCTTTAACGAAGATACGGTTTATTCGTGAGGTCAGGTGTCTTGAAAGTAATACATTCAGTGAATCGATAGGTGAATTTTTAATGAAATGATCACTCGGTTGAAATTGTGTAGCTATGAATATGGGGGACTAATTTTATATCTACGTAGCAGCATTGGACACCTGAAGAAGGTGTTTTAAAACATAAATCCAAGAAATACTTTCTCTGTCCCCATATGATAAATACAGATTCGACCATTTATCATTATTGGTTGGGAATGGAATCAGCTGAAAAAAAAAATTCACTCTGGAGCTCTAGAGTCTTGTTCACTCATTGTTTACGGGATTTGTGAGAAGATAAGATATAGGCAGATGTTCATTGATGGTACTATTTAGCGTGGGTCATGACAGGCCATATTGATGTAAGTATCTTGGCGGAATCATGGCATGTGATGTGGTCACGAGGGGATGTTTTGTGCCAAGTCCTGATGCCACACTGTGGTCATACCATGAGCAACTTTTGTATGCTGAAGGTACGTGTCACACACTCAGGTGAGATGAGGAACATGCTGGCTGCCGTACGATGGGCCACCGACTACTTCATAAAGGCTCACCCGGAACCATTCGTGTTTTACGGCCAGGTGGGCGACCCCAATCTAGACCACAAGTCATGGGGCCGACCTGAGGACATGAAGATGGCCAGACCAGCCTTCAAGATCACCAAGAGGAAGCCGGGTTCTGACCTGGCAGGGGAGACTGCCGCCGCGCTGGCTGCTGCGTCCATACTCTTCAAACGCTCGAACTCGCGGTACAGCGGGGAATGTCTCCGCCACGCCAAGGAACTGTACGAGTTCGCCAACCAGTACCGCGGGAAGTACTCCAACTCCATCCCAGCAGCTGCCAAAGCCTACAAGAGTTACGGCGTCTTCTATGATGAGCTGGCTTGGGCGGCCGCCTGGCTATACCGCGCCACTCATGATGGCCGCTACCTGCGCGAGGCTAAGGCGCACTACGATAGAGTTGGTCCCTGGTCGAATGAGTTTTCGTGGGCGGACAAGATGCCCGGGGTGATGGCCTTGCTGGCGGAGTTTTCTGACGCGGGCAGCAGGCCAACCTATAGGAAACACCTGGAGAAATTCTGCGACAGGACCCTTTCCCAGAGGAGGACCCCCAAGGGTCTTTACTTCGGCTATGTTAGCTTCTGGGGCAGCCTGAGGCACGCGGCCAACGTGGCCTACATCTGCTTCAGGGCCGCCGACTTGGGCATCAAGAGGAACGAGTACCGAAGGTTCGGAGTGCAGCAGATCCACTACATGCTGGGTTCGACGGGTCGTAGCTTCGTGGTCGGGTTCGGGAAGAACCCTCCCAAGCGACCACACCACCGGAGCAGCTCCTGCAGGGACCCCCCCGCGACCTGCGACTGGAACGACTTCCACACCTGGAGGCCCAACCCCCACGTCCTGCACGGAGCATTGGTAGGAGGACCCGACGAAAACGACCGTTACTGGGACGACAGGAAGGACTACAAGAAGAACGAGGTGGCCTGTGACTACAACGCCGGCTTTCAGTCGGCCGTGGCTGCCCTCAAGGTCCCTGACGGACTGTTCCCGGGCAGCGGACGCCGACATTGCCTCCCCTTAGCCCCGTCGACGCGAACGGTACGACCCTTCAGCACGACGGTGTAGCTTACCCCCCCTGAGTCGTACCGTCGTGTTCCAGGGATGTGCCGTTGTGCTCCTAAGGTGCACCGTCGTGCTTAGAGTCAATTTATCGTTGCAGATGGCGAGGAAAAGTAGTCATAAACATTGTTGTTAGCAGAAACGCCCCAATTAACATGGCAATACATTTCATCAAAGAAAACTGTGCCTTTCGATGGGATACTATAATAATTTCAAAGGAAAACGTTTACGCTACATTAATAGAATACTTTTGTGGTTATTTGCATTCAGTAGTAATCATCAAACAGATAAGGGCGGCACCTATATCAACCTACGCCTCGTAGCACCATTATCCTCACCTGGCCTGGCCAGGGGGTGCCTCTCTTGCCATCAATTTCTTATCAAGGTAGAGATGTTAGCAGACCCACGATTGTCTACATCTACTCCCGGCATCTCGCTACATCTAACATCGGTACTCCTGGAATTGGGAGGAGAGCTTATCTCTCTCTTTTAGAAAGAGAAATTTTCTTACATGTGAAGGGTGATTCATGTTTACCGATGACATAGAAAGGCAGTTACATTCGAGTTGCATTAATGATTATATAAGTTTATATTCTATAAATGAGGTTTAACGATCATTTGATTATATATTATAAGTTTATATCCTATAAATGAGGTTTAAGGATCATTTGACTAAATGAAATCTCAGAGATTATTATTAAGTTTATAGATATAGTGTGTTATATGATCGGTGTTTAGTATAAACCTTTTGATTTGTATAAAGTAATGGATTTGCTTAACTATTTACTTCTATTTGTATTTAAGTAATTAGGGTGGCGGTGAAGTTTGATGCTGCAAAATAAAACAGATCTTAGTTGTTTCTTAGCTTATTAGCTCCTGTGAGAAATGAGATGGCACAAGGGGAAGGCAAATCGTAAGAATTTAATTTCTTTTTATACGTGAACTGCCACGATAAAATCTTGCAGTTTTGATAAAGGTTTCTGTGGTTGGAGTATAGGATTGTGAGGTTGTAATGTAGGAGGATGGGGTTGTTTTAAGATCATATTGTTATAGTGTTGTAGTGCGGGAATCTATGGTTAGGATGTAGGAGTGTGTGGTTACAGCGACTGTGTCTGTGGTTATATAGTTCGAGACTTTACGGTTATAGTGCACAGTCGTATGGTTACAGTGTACAGAGTGTACAGTGCTATTATGAGAGTGAATTGATATCCTCAATAGCCAGGAGCTAATGGTTATTACTTCTTATGGTGAAATGATTCACTCGTTAATTATAATCTCTAATTCTCTCGTTATAGTGCATCATAGTGGATGTTCAAATGATCCAAACTCTGTTAACTATATGCACGCAGCGTTTTGCTTAACTGCTAGCTTGTCGCTCTTACAACGAGATCCACGAAAAAAGACAAAAAAGGTTTCAAAGCATCACTTAAAAACTCCATAACACCAAAATGAATAATGAACGAGTTTCCTGTGAGTGTAAAACGTTCGCGAACGGGAGGGCGCGCCGGGCCCAGAACCGTGGTAAATGATCACACACACACACACACACACACACACACACATATGAAGCGGCGGGAAACGCGAGGCGGATCAGTTGTCGTTCGGCGCAGGTCCGGGCAGGTTGTGTACGAGTCAGTGGCCGCGCGCGGTGGCCCAGGGACGTCGTGTGGCCCGCTCGCCGTGTGGCCCCCCACCTCCTTCTCTCCCCCCCTCTCTCTCTCTCTCTCTGTCTCTCCTCGCAAGTGTACTGTGGCCAGGACTTAGTACGCGCTGCCCCACGTTGTGTGCTAAGTGCTCTTGTGTGCGTTAGTGGTAAGAGAAGGATATTATTGTAAAAAGAAAAAAAAGATATGCTGCGTATATTCGCGGGCAGATATACCCTAATGATTGTGGAAAGCGTTGGAAAAAAAGAATGTATTCGTATTCCATGGTCAAGAGACTTGAATTAGTTAAAAAAAAGACTGTGAGAGAAGACGTCTGCAAGGTTACAGAGATTATTACTTATGTGGCATTGATATCCCTGCCCTGTGTACAGTCCATCCTGACGAAAGAAAAATAGATATATAAACAGATAAGACTCCATACTGAGTGAACCCCAGAATTGCATTTTCTATGAATGTGACACTGAATGCGTCCCACACATACGCGTGTGATCTTTTTCATAATAAATTTATAAAACTAACGCGAGGGATATATATATATATATATATATATATATAGAGTTGTGCGCAGGAGGATGGATGTGCTGGAAATGAGATGTTTGAGGACAATGTGTGGTGTGAGGTGGTTTGATCGAGTAAGTAACGTAAGGGTAAGAGAGATGTGTGGAAATAAAAAGAGCGTGGTTGAGAGAGCAGAAGAGGGTGTTTTGAAATGGTTTGGGCGCATGGAGAGAATGAGTGAGGAAAGATTGACCAAGAGGATATATGTGTCGGAGGTGGAGGGAACGAGGAGAAGAGGGAGACCAAATTGGAGGTGGAAAGATGGAGTGAAAAAGATTTTGTGTGATCGGGGCCTGAACATGCAGGAGGGTGAAAGGAGGGCAAGGAATAGAGTGAATTGGAGCGATGTGGTATACAGGGGTTGACGTGCTGTCAGTGGATTGAATCAAGGCATGTGAAGCGTCTGGGGTAAACCATGGAAAGCTGTGTAGGTATGTATATTTGCGTGTGTGGATGTGTGTATGTACATGTGTATGGGGGGGGGGGTTGGGCCATTTCTTTCGTCTGTTTCCTTGCGCTACCTCGCAAACGCGGGAGACAGCGACAAATTATAAAAAAAAAAAAAAAAAAAAAAAAAAAAAAAAAAAATATATATATATATATATATATATATATATATATATATATATATATATATATATATATATATATAATTTTTTTCTTTTACGAAAACTATGAAGTCTTGAGTCTTCCTTAGTGAGTTGAATTAGGTGAGTAGTGATAAAAACCGGCCAACCTTAGATATGTCTAAAGGAGATGTTATGTTCGAGAAGGTCAGACAAGAATTGTATAAAAAAAGAAAAACAAGACCTCAAGGTGACACTCCAGCCCCTCGTAGCCGTTTTGGCTCTCAATCTGATTGGCAAAAAACAAAGTCAATGGAGACTTATAGCCGTCCTGGCTCTCAAACTGATTGGCAAAAAAAAAAAAAAAAAAAAAGATTGGCGACTTTTGATATATTTTTTAAGGGTTTTAGGATTTTTTCCCCAATAATATTGTGTTATAGCCGAATGGATTAGTGAATTATTTATATCTTTAGTTTGATAGTTGATTGGGTTGCATGAGTTTAATTACCCATTGAGCACGACGAACCGACCCGTAAATGGCTCGTCATACTCAAGGGTTTTTAAGTCATCGTCGTCCCTTAAATCGGTTCTTTCTCATCGTTCACTAGAGAGAAAAAGGGGAATTAAATCGGTTTTTTCTCATCGTTCACTAGAGAGAAAAAGGGGAATTAAATCGGTTCTCTCATCGTTCATAGAGAAAATGGGGGATTAAATCGGTTCTTTCTCTTCGTTCATAGAGAGAAAAATGTGGGATTAAATCGGTTCTTTGTTATCGTTCATAGAGAAAATGGGGGATTAAATCGGTTCTTTCTCATCGTTCATAGATAAAATGGGGGATTAAATCGGTTCTTTCTCATCATTCATAGAGAAAATGGGGGATTAAATCGGTTCTCTCATCGTTCATAGACAGAAAATGGGGGATTAAATCGGTTCTCTCATCGTTCATAGACAGAAAATAGGGGATTAAATCGGTTCTTTCTCATCGTTCATAGAGAAAATGGGGGATTAAATCGGTTCTATCATCGTTCACAGACAGAAAATGGGGGATTGAATCGGTTCTCTCATCGTTCATAGACAGAAAATGGGGGATTAAATCGGTTCTCTCATCGTTCATAGACAGAAAATGGGGGATTAAATCGGTTCTCTCTCATCGTTCATAGACAGAAAATGGGGGATTAAATCGGTTCTCTCATCGTTCATAGACAGAAAATGGGGGATTAAATCGGTTCTCTCTCATCGTTCATAGATAGAAAAATGGGGGATTAAATCGGTCTTACGGAAGGGTTTAAAGTCGCCCAGCACTCATGGGGGTGGGGGTTAAGAAGCAGGATGAGGGTAGGGCCGTGGTCCAGGAGGAGGAGGAGGAGGAGAAGCTGATGCAAAAACCAGCCAAGCCGACGACGTCAAGGCCAAAGACCGAGTGCATGGCGGTCCATCTGAGCCGCCGGGCCGTCCCCGGTCCACCCACCTCCCCCCCCGGGGGGTTCCTTACGGCTCTTGAGGGGGGGGGGGGGACGACGACGAGCGGTTGTTAGGCTGAGTGTAATGATTCTCCGTCAGGCATCGGAGGTGGTTAGGTGGTGTGAGTGGGTTGTTAAAGTACGACCAGCGCAGAGAAGTAAGCAAGGTATAGGCTCGTTATGGTGATTAGCCCTACCTGACTGGTAAGGGCTGTTAGTGGTGCTTAGTTCAACCCGACCTAGGTTCTATAATGGCCACTCACACCAGCGGACTAGGCTGTTCATGGTGGTTAGCGCAACTAGGCTAGGCTTTTACTGAGACAGGAACACACACACACACACACACACACACACACACACATACACACACACACACACACACACACACACACACTTGAGAGAGGAGAGAGTTTTGTGTAAGGATGGAGAGTTTGCAGTTGACTGAACAAGGAAACTGTGAGTGCCAGCAGTTCGCAGCTCATCAGTCCTACAAAGGAGAGGTACTCAACGTGAACTGCCGAGCTGTATATACGCCTGTATTCCCTTACGTCAGCATGGTTTGGCGGGGTCATTAATAGCGATTTTGTCCGGGTTGAAGAACCCAGGATGCGGAATTCGACCTTTTGTAGACAGGGAGAAGTATAAGTGATTTTAAGTGAGTGTTAAGTGTAGGTCTCTGGATCATTTATGCTGGCTTTTGTTGCTAAAGTAATCTCGCTAATACCTGCACTCGCTAAACTAGCGCGGAAGTCATAGAGCTTTGTGTATTGTATGGTTGTGATTTCACATGTTGTGTGTGTATGTATTGCAAGAGATCACAGCGGTGCGCGGGATCTAGTATATGTATATAACCAAGAGGAAAATGAAACACGATATGTTCCCAAGTGCACTTTCGTGTTGTGATCACATTGTCAGTGGAGATACAAGAATATATATATATATATATATATATATATATATATATATATATATATATATATATATATATATATATATATATATATATATATATATATATATATATTACAAAGAGATAGAGAGAGTTCATGCGTGTGTTACTTTAATTACAAACAAGCTTTTCATTTATGTTCTCTCGAGAGTTTGTTATCCATTGGAACGTGTCTTTGAGACGTATCAACATTGCACACGACATAGCCATTGATGCCATGAAGTGGTGCAGGGATAACATGCAAAGCCCTTGGACGCGCCAGAACACGCCAAGGTTCCCGCCACATTTCTAGCCAGCGAAACGGCTGATTCTGGCGAGATATTACGTTCTGTTATCAGTCGTTTTCTTTTTCGCTTTACTTCACTTTTGAGAATAAGTCGCCATTGCTTTCGATGTATTCTTTTATATCTTAGACTTCGCCATGTTGAGTGATATTGTCTCGCTGTTTGATTCTGAGAGATTACGAGATCAGACCTTGGCCCGGCGGTCCACAGAGACAAGTCTTACAGGTTATGACATATCCTATATTCATCATGGCAGATCTGTTATCTCTTCAGTCAAGCGTAGCAAATACAGAATTACACTTCCAGGTATGTTAGTCGATATATATATATATATATATATATATATATATATATATATATATATATATATATATATATATATATATATATATATATATATATATGATTCTACGAATGTAATTTCAACACTAGACCAAAATTCCATGTGTAAAACGTTCGATAAACGAATATAAAAGAGAAGTATGAATTATTGTGGGACTTATTGATTTACATTTATAGTTAACTAAATTGGAAGATTTGATCAAAGTTTTCGTAAAATTCGGACATGGGGAAAGCGGAGGTGACGTCATATTCTGATCACACTATTTTCTTCTTTTTCTTTTTTCTTTTTTTATTTTGATCATGAAAATATATTTTCACGCGTTTGATACACACAACAAAGCTCTGGTTACGACCCGGATGTAAGATTTGCGTCAAAACGACTTTGGTATTGGCTACGATGCATTGAAAGATAAATTATTGTGAAATGCGAGGTGGCAAGTCCTTGTTTCTTGATCCCGTGACGTCATAGACTTCCCAGGCACAATAGACTGGAAGAAAAAATTACGAAATGAGAAAGACATTAAGAGAGAAATGTCTCCATAGCTGGACCCTTCCGCCATGACTGGCAGTGTTGATCCATCCTTAGGGCACAAGGCCAGACTGGTGTGTATAGGGGTCATTTTTCTCGTCTGTGGCATAATAGTATTGACCTTTAACCTCTAAGTAAAGGCTTGTGTGTATGTTGCGTACTGATGACCTGTATTTCAGAGGTACAAAATGTCTTTATCTTACAGTGGGAACAGATACCATAGCTTTATCACAGACTAAACAACTCATAAACTATGATATTAAGAAATATGTCTCACGCCATTCACCGACAGTGAGTCTTCCCGCCAAAAAAACAAAAAAAAAGCGCACAAAAAAACAGCGGAAGTACTGGAAGCGCACGACTCATCTCGCAATTCATGTACGTCATTCACGACCCCGCATATTAACGTCACCACCAGAAGTTGGACACACGAACGACGGAGAAAATAACCATCGGAAGAATAACTTACCGACGTACGGAAGACGTACCAAATAACCATCCGGAGAGAATACGTTTATTAAGAAGTTGGTAAAGAAAACGGGTTTGTCAAGAGGAGCGCTGGCATCATGGAGAGTCAAGGACGGAGGAGGAAGCTGCCGACACATCTCGCCGCCATAGTTTCTCTCATCATCGTCATGCCTCACAAATTCACCGCTCAGGTAAGGTCAAGTTGATATTAGCCTTTAGCAAACTCAAGACTTATTAATAATGTTGTACAGGTTAGAGGAGGTTTACACGTTTTTATGAAGAAATGGATTCGACAATTTTTTTTTTTTTCTCTCGGGCTTTCCTGGGTTTTCCAGCTGATTTAATACTGTTCTCACGAACATCCAGGAGAGAGAGAGAGAGAGAGAGAGAGAGAGAGAGAGAGAGAGAGAGAGAGAGAGAGAGAGAGAGAGAGAGGTGTACCGTTACTTTGTCATGAAGAACGTCATATACGGTTATGTATATTTATCTACCAATGATAAGGATAATTGGATTATTTTGTGCTGATCATAACTTTTTACCCCCTATCCTGCGCAGCGAAGCCATAGCCATGGAAGACATCAGTAATGGGGAAAAAATACTATATATTTAACGTGTTAGATGGCTTCCATGTGACTTATTGTATCAAGAATGAACTTAACAATTGCTTGTATATATTTACGATATCCGTTTATATACTCCATGTATCTTCTTCCTCAGAATGTAATCCTAGTTCAATTCACAGGAAAAAGAAAATGGTTTGGTTAATTGTAATTTACTGATGACTGACGTGGTTAGGATGTTTGACCATCCGTGTGATGTGGTTAGGGATAGTTTCGAATGGCCTGAAGCTACGGTAGTTTGGGGTCATTGCATTACGGTTGGTTAGACAAGGATGTGGTTGATAAAGGATAGGTTCACTGTGGTTAGGTGTGGCTGAAGGTTGGTTACGCTTAGTGTGGTTAGGTTAGGTTGGCCCGAAGGTTACTTAAGTGTGTTTGGGAAGGGCTGAAGGTTGGTTACTTAAGGTTAAGTGTGGGTAAGACAAGTTCGGTTGAAGATAAATGGTTTACGGTGTTCGCTGTGGTTGAGTCTGGGCGAAGTGTGGATCCATGTCATAAGTTTTCGTCTGTGGTCAATTCCCATAGATTTATTATTATTATTATTATTATTATTATTATTATCCTAGGAAACTGGTCGTTGCGGTACCATACCACTGTACTTCCTAGGAAAGACACGCCGGCGGCGGGGGTCGACCCTCACACACACACACACACACACACACACACACCACCCCCTCAACATTCTCTCCCCCTTCCCCCCCCTCCTCCCCCTACCTGGATCTCCTTGGACGCCTCTTATTCTCTTTCAAGATTTTACTTTTTAACTTTTATTTTCGTCCTGTTGTATCTTAGTATATATTCCGTGCTTTTCATTATTATTATTGTTATTATTATTATTATTATTATTATTATTATTATTATTATTATTATTATTATTATTATTATTGTATGTGGGGAGAGGGGTGGAAAAGTCCTTTCCCACTTGCCTCTTGCGTGTCGTAGGAAACGACTAAGAGGGACAGGAGCGGGAGGAGGGAAATCCTCCCCTCCTGTATTAATAGTTTTCAAAAGAAGGAACAGAGGAAGGAGCCAAGCGAGGATTTTTCCCCTGTTAAGCCTCCCTCAGTCATCTGTTCATGATCTTACCTCAACAGTTTGAGAAATGGCGAATAAGTACGAGAAATTATCATTAATATTAGTAGTAGTTTAGTAGTAGTGGTAGTAGTAGTAGTAATAGTAGTAGTAGTAGTAGTAGTAGTAGTAGTAGTAGTATAGTGGTAGTAATAGTAGTAGTAGTAGTAGTAGTAGTAGTAGTAGTAGTAGTAGTAGTAGTAGTAGTAGTATAGTGGTAGTAATAGTAGTAGTAGTAGTAGTAGTAGTATAGTGGTAGTAGTAGTAGTAGTAGTAGTAGTAGTAGTAGTAGTAGTAGTAGTAGTATAGTGGTAGTAATAGTAGTAGTAGTAGAAGTAGTAGTAGTAGTATAGTGGTAGTAGTAGTAGTAGTAGTAGTAGTAGTAGTAGTAGTAGTATAGTGGTAGTAATAGTAGTAGTAGTAGAAGTAGTAGTAGTAGTAGTAGATATTGTTCATCTGCCCAGACAGCTTCTGGTAACAGGTTGAGGAACATCTTCCCAGCCATCCTATGGTTCATGACACACGGTCTTCCTCTTCCTGGAACAACACTGGCGGGTTTCGAACCTTCACCGGGTCCCACACGCGGGAGGTTTCTATCCCGGGTAGACACAAGGCCTTACTGTTATCGCAGACTGTTGCTCACGACGCCATGTTGGCCATCGGTAAACACCAGTTCGGGATTGTCTTCGGTGTAAAGGAACTTCCCCTACAATTATTATCATTATCATTATCATTATCACGTCATCATTCTTATGCACATTATTATTATTATTATTATTGTGGTTATTGTAAGGTTTTTGTCTGTTATGATTTATCATTTTAGTTTCATGGTTGTTATGAGATGTTTTCGGCAAAATGTTTGTTGTGTTTACGTAGTGCATGTTATTATATCTTGTTGATATTAGAATCTCGGTCGTTTTAATTATATCATCATCCAGTAGATGGGGGTCATTAGTGTAGTTTAATCACTGCATCTTATTGGTTACCTTTGGTAATTTATAGTAAATTTGGTAATGTTTATTACTACGTAACTACCGCTTATATTTTGTTTTTTGTAGTGTCCTTCAGATGTCTCACCTTATTACGTAAATTGATGCCAATTAAGACGGGTGATTAGACACCTACACACATGGGCCTCCGTGGTGTAGTGTTCAGCGCTAATGAACGTGAGCGATCACGTTCCCGTCCGGGGTTCCAACCAGCAAAGGTTCGAGTCCTTGGCGCGGCGTTCGGCCCACACCCAACCCAGGTCTTCATCCTCGAGTCTGCTCGATAAATGTGTACCTGGCTAAACCTAGGGTGTGTGTGTGTGTGTGTGTGTGTGTGTGTACGCTAACCACGCCAGTTATTCCAGCGTCAGGGAATTCAACTCAAGTTTGTATTTACAAATTTGTTTATCTTTTTTTTCTCTCACCTTCATCACTGCTGCCGCTCCTCACGTAATCCTCTTAACACCAAACGCGAATTTTTTTTATTTGTTTTTTAAACTGTTTATAACAGGTCACTAAACATTATCTTGACTTTTCTTATTTGTATATTTATTTTCGGCGTGGGAGGAGGAGTTGGTTCCCCTAACCTGCCTGTTCACTGAGGGGGAGAAGGTTAAGAGAAATCACATTCTTCGTTTTGGCCAGAAAATCCCGTAATTTAAAACGATTTTTTTTTCTCAGATCAATGTTTCTGCTATGTTGTTGTTTATTGTTTATTTCTTTTTTTAATTTCTTTATTCGTGACTTTGTTTCGTTGTATTCTATCTTTCTTTCTCTCCCACACACACGGGACTTCCCTCACAATAGGCAGTTTCTCTCCCCATTTTTCTTCGTATTTCTTTTTAATTCTGGGATGGTTTTCAGGTCTTCCTGGGTCGTGCTTGATAAAACATGACGTCATGTGCCCCCCAGGGGGAAGTGGGGGGGGGGGCTTCCTAGACCTGAGGGGGAAGGGGTGGGGGGGGGTTGGACCTGTGGTACGTGTCATCATCTCTCACAGGTGCCCCGTCACCCGTCTAGGACGCAGTGGGGCCATCCGTCAAGGGCCCCTGGGACGCCCCGTCACCCGTCTAGGACGCAGTGGGGCCACCCGTCAAGGACGCAGTGGGCCCACCCGTCTAGGACGCAGTGGGGCCACCCGTCAAGGACGCAGTGGGCCCACCCGTCTAGGACGCAGTGGGCCCACCCGTCAAGGACGCATTGGGCCCACCCGTCAAGGGCCCCTGGGACGCCCCGTCACCCGTCTAGGACGCCCCGTCACCCGTCAAGAGCCCCTGGGACGCCCCACTTCACCAATCACAAGGCAGCTCGTTGCCTCCTATGCAGGCGCAGGTTCCCCTCCATTGCTGGACAACCTCGGGCACGACCCGCTGAGCACGACGGTACGACCCCTGAGCACGACGGTACGACCCCTTGGCACGACGGTACGACCCCTGAGCACGACGGTACGACCCGCTGAGCACGACGGCACGACCCCAGGCACGACGGTACGACCCTTGAGCACGACGGTACAACCCTTGAGCACTACTGTACGACCCTTGAGCACGACGGTACAACCCTTGAGCACGACGGTACGACTCTTGAGCACGACGGTACGACCCCTGGGCATGATGGGGTGACCCCATGACCTGCCCCGTGAGAGGGGGTGGGTGTCGAATCAAGAGGCTAGGCCATCCTGCCCACCAAGGAGGGTTCGAACCCTGGGTGCCTGGAGATGGTGCGTTGAGTCAAGGTCGGTTGGTCATGGCAGGTGGTGGGAGGAGGCTTAGGTTGTGGGGGTGGGGTGGGAGGGAGGAAGGTGGCATCAGCTGGTCGAGTGGGGTCAGGCGAGACCAGCTGGAGGGCGGAAGGTCCTTCACAAGGATGTTTTGAGTGCCTTCCTCATGTTCGTGTGGCCTGTGATTGTGGAGAGAGACTCTCTCTCTCTCTCTCTCTCTCTCTCTCTCTCTCTCTCTGTTTAGACATTGATAATGTATTGAATATGATCAAAGAATGGCGGAAATTTACATAGGTAAAGAAATTGTTTATATATATATATATATATATATATATATATATATATATATATATATATATATATATATATATAAGTAATATGCGTTTAAGGTAACGTCTTGAGTGAACTATAAGCAGTGAACATTTGAAATAAGTCTGGCGTGAACTATGATTAGTGTACGTTTAAAATAACGTCTTGCGTGAAGTAGTGTTCACCCCCGGCATGATCAGCGCACTGTAGAACCTTCCTTTAGTTTCGTAACGTAAATCGCAAGTAATGTCAGCTCAGGAGGCGAGGGCCGCCACAACGCGCTGCCCAGGCGTAACCCTCCGTACCTGACTACACACTGAACCCTCGACCTCCCCCCCACGGCCGCCCAGCGTCGGGGCCATGCAGGAGCTAACCCACGCGAGATCGTATGGACAGTTTTCCCGGGAAACCAACGCAGGGACTTGACCCTTACGTCTTTTCCCTGGCTATGTGGCCCTACTCCATAGGGGACATAGAAGCAAGGACAGGACCAATAACCTTGTCTCTAAGGGCGTGACCCGCGCGCTCCTGAGTGTGTCTCACTTTCTAGAATGTCTCTTCCTAGTGTCTCATGCCATGGATGGAGATTGATCTAAGAAGAAAACACAATGTCTTGGGACATCTTGGATGTGAGATAGTTTAAACATTATCACTCACACAAGGGCGAGGGAAGATAAGACAGTCTAGTGCGATACTGATAACGTAACAGGCGGTTCCTCAAGATGAATTGGAGATGTATTTATCCTCCTTGTGGGAGGGAAAACACTGGGCGTGGTGTGGAGGGCGTCGCAAAGGTGAAGGGGTGACGGTACAAGGTGAGAGAGGGAGGGGCACCGCGTGGTACTGTGGTCATGTGCAGGTACAGAGGGTGGTGGTACAGTCAGCAGATCAGAGGAGATGGTACACCGTGTGCTCCAGCGGGGGTAAGAACTGCGGGTACAGCGAGGTAGGGTGTGGCACGGGATGTGGGGCGTGAGGGAAGGACGTAGGGTGGCAAGTAAGGTGCAGGGTGAGAAATAAGGTACAGGGTGGTGAGAAATAGGGTGCAGGGGAGGGTGGCGAATAAGGCGCAGGGGCGGTCGTGGTAACGGCGAGACAAATCGAGTTGTAACGGCATCTAAGCGACCGACCCCCCCCCCCTTCCCCCATATCTTACAAGGAAATAGGCAAGTGTATGTTACCCCAAGTGTTTCTCTTCTCACGTATGCTTATGTTATTCAGATCTATACACTATATTCATAGGTAGATTCTAAGATGATAACGAAAATGATTATGTGATTATTTAAGATTTGGAAAGACGAGTTGATGTGAGAAATTTAAGGTCTTGCGAGCGTAGCTTCGTTCAGAGATGCGTATAATTTTTAATGTTACTTAATTTATGCTTACGTATCATTAATTCGAGATTATAGGCTTTATTATAAGAGTTTAATCAGAAAATATGGTGGTTATTATTATTATAGACCAAAGAGGCAAGGAAGATTATATTAAAGGTTAGTGGGAATGACGGTGTATAGAGACTCACTGTTGCCACCTCGGTGGCCACACCCTATACTACAGATGGCGTTTTTATTGTTATGGCTTTTTTCACTGTGAATTTTATCGTCTTCTCTTTCGTCTCTATTACCGACTTAGAGTACAATAAAGGTATATGAGACTGGAATAATGTTCCCGATTGATTCTGTTTAGGTTATGCGAATATGATGCTTAGTGTCAAAGTATATTTATATGGACTACGTGCACTAGAATGCTTACCCTTCCCCCAGCCATCACTGGCGGATTTCAAAATCATATAAAAATGTCTTCTGAGTTTTGGTTACCCCCAGGGTAAACCACTGCTAGTTATATATTTGTACCTCTAAGACACTACAGACTCTCTGTCGTCTTCTGATATTTTACAGACGCAATCCCTGGGTTTTCTTTTCTCGAGTTATTTGATGTTTATTCTCCGTATATGATTGCTTTACCTGGGACGTGTGTGTATATATATTGTAGAAGATGGTATCCACGTTGACCGCCGGGTACGCATTGTTGGTCATTTTTTTTTCTTGTCGTCCTTTGTGTGGGAGATGCGCCTTGCCTCGCCAGTGCATCCCTCTCGTGGTTCTCTCCTACCTTTATCCTCTCACACTACTCTCCTCCCAGAGGCACTGCTCCTCCGCGCACACACACACACACACACACACACACACACACACACACACATCACAGCATCGCAAGTCTACAGTAGAGCAACACATGTCAGCACAACAGGTCAACACAAGACACTACAAGCAACACAACAAGTCAACACAAGACACTACAAGTAACACAACAGGTCAACACAAGACACTACAAGTAACACAACAGGTCAACACAAGACAGTACAGGCAACACAACAGGTCAACACAAGACAGTACAAGCAGCACAACAGGTCAACGCAAGACATTACAAGCAACACAACAGGTCAACACAAGACAGTACAAGGAACACAACAGGTCAACACAAGACAGTACAAGGAACACAACAGGTCAACACAAGACAGTACAAGGAACACAACAGGTCGGCACAACCCAAAGATAGGCCATCACAAAGCACCACCGGAAACACCACATCATGACACAGCCCAGCAACACAAAAACAGACCAGAGCGCCACTGCAGCAACACAACAGGACAAGACAACACAGCAACACTGGCGTAGGGCGGGCAACGGGGCGGTGGACCTGGGGTGAGTGAACTGAGGTGGGGGAGGCTAGGCTACTGCTGGCCCCGCCCCGCCCCAGGTGGCCTCCCATGCCCTCGCTACAGCTGTATAGACGCACACACACATATGCACAGATAGATGAGTATATAAGTAGATAGATAGAGAAGCAGAGAGATAGATAGAGATACAGGATAGAAAGTTGGATGAACGCGGATGATGATATAGCAAAATAGATAAGTAGATGTGTAAAGACGTTGGTAGAATACGTAGATATGTGTATAGACGAATGCATCCGTAAAGTATATATAAGTAGCAGATAAGTAGATAGAGTAGATTATTAAGTACCCGGTCCAGCCCGGCGCTTGACCGCTGTAGTGGATGGTAAAAGATTTTTGCCTTAGGGTTTTTCCGATAATTCCCTCCCCTCCCTCCACCCTCCACCCCCCCAAACCCGCCACCAGACCCCCCCCTAATCCTCTCCCTCTGCCCACCAGGTTTGTGGCAACGGTGGGTGTTGGGGGGTGGGGGGGGTGGGTTGAGTGTTGCATCGCGTTGCTTGGGCGTATGTCGCCGTACTTGGCCCAGGGGCGGGGAGGCGTGGGTGCCCAGCGTAGCGTGCGGTACGTCGCTGGGGGGAGGAGGGGGGTAGGGTGGTTCATGACGCTCTGGAATCGGCCGTTGCCTGACATGTGCACAGCTTCAGTGAACCATACCACCTCCCCATCACCTGGTCTGGTCTCGTTGTTTACCAGTGTGTTGTCTCGTGTCTGCATTATCATGATTATCATTATCATTATCATCATCATCATTATCATCATTATCATCATCCTCATCATTATTATTATCATTATTATCATCATTATCATCATTATCATCATCCTCATCATCATCATTATTATCATTATTATCATTATTATCATTATCATCATTATCATCATCCTTATCATCATCATTATTATCATTATTATCATTATCATCATTATCAACATCATAATCATCATTAGCATCATCATTATCATCATTATTATCATTATTATCATTATCATCATTATCAACATCATAATCATCATTAGCATCATCATTATCATCATTATTATCATTATTATCATCATTATCATCATTATCAACATCATAATCATCATTATCATCATCATCATCTTCATATATCAACTTTCCTGGTGCTGGATTTCTCGTTAGCTTCATCATATCTCGCCTCTTTCAAAATCTTCCTCGACCGTTCGACCTTAGGGGAATCTCCCTGCCCCTCCGTGTGTGTGTCTGCTCTTCCATCTGCGTTGTACATCTTGCATAGTTACCCCATCTGAACCTTGTGATTGAGGAGGTTTCGTCTCCTGCTGCAGGGCGCGTTACGACCCGAGTGACCACAGAGGCCGGCGGCATTTGCGTATTTAAACATTTCCTGTTGCGCGAGTTGTCAGGAAGTGTTTTAACGCGTCGGTATTTATATTCGCGACGCGAGACGTTGTGTTGTCGATTGTGGTTGACCTGGACTTGGTTCAGATGTATGTGTCTGTTTATCTTAAAAGATGTTACTAGCCATGTTGATTTTTGTTGATTGATGTTGTTAAAGTTGACAGGAAGTGAAGGAATTTGATACAAGAGTTGCCAGTTTTCCCTTTCAGTGCCCATAATTTGGTCCTGGCGTTGCCAGGTAGTCCTTTCTGTGTCGGTATTTGTATGAGTGGATTATTAGATAACCAATCTGAGTGCGCTCATGTGATCTTCAAGATTGGAATAATGTTACCATAAACAGGTATGGATTAGAATGAAGGTAAATGGACGAGGAGATGAATTTGCTTTCACATGAGAAGCGTCTATGATGGTTCATTCCAGGGGAACGCGGAGGCGACATGTTTCCATGGTGGGAGCAGGACTGGAGTGTCGGGACAATAATATACCTTCATGATCACAGAGCCATTACCTTCACGTAGTTCGAAACTTCCGAACGGGCTGGCTGTGGCCATTCTGGTCCAGTAAACAGGAAACAAAGATATGAAAGCTAAATAACTAGAAAATATGGCGTAAGCAATGTTCGAATTCAGTATTTAGAAAAAAATAGGTTTACTTTTTGGGGAAAGTGTTGTAGTCATGATGGCTAGAGCGAGCCATTTGGGATGGTCTACCGTGAATATGCAGGAAACAGGTGACAGATTATAGCAGGCGAGGTTCCTGGGCTAAATATAGAAAGCAGTATAAGTTAGGCTGCGTTGCCAAATCATTATATTATCATATCACACGAGTGTTCCATTACACACAGGAAGGAAACGAATTCGTAAATCAAAAAAAAAAAAAAAAAAGGAATTTTCAAGTTTTCGTTCCAGTGATTTAGTATATGTATTTGTGTTTCCGTTAATGTGTTTATTGGTGGTGGATAGGCGCCAGGAGGCCCGTTGACCACACACATACAGTGCGGGAAATGTATGTCACATATGTAAGTCCAGGTGACTGAAGGGCTGGCTTTGCAGAATCGCCATATTTGATGATTATATTTTGTTAGAGTTACGTGCTTCAGGGCCGTGCCGTCGTGCTCATGTGCCGTACCGACGTGCTTCAAGGGCCTTAGTAACGTCTTGCTTGGGGGATTTAACTGACACACACACACACACACACACACACACACAAGGAGAATAACAGTTGATTTTTCTATTTTCTTTTCATTCTTTCCTTCCGTTGTCTGTACCCCTGAGTGTTCTTATTTTTCCTGTTCCTCTTAAATAGAAAAATAAGAACTGACGTATATTGGGAAAGAAAACTGGAATGATGTATTTCCTCGTTTTGACCCGTGTCAGTCATTTGTGAACCAACAGTCAGTTATATGTTTATTCTTGTGGTTAACCAGTTAAGGGGAAACACACACACACACACACACACACACACACACACACACACACACACACACACACATATATATATATATATATATATATATATATATATATATATATATATATATATATATATATGCTTTGTCACATATACACGGATGACCTGCTGCTGACCTGTGGGACGTCTTTACATGTGACCTGGTTCTGACCTGATCTTTACGAATTCTTGACCCGTGACCGGGTGTTGACCTAGTTCGTGGGATACCTCTATTTCCCCCCCAGCCTGCTTGCAGAGAAAGGCAAGGTCGTCTTTCTTACACTCCATCACACCAAGACGTCTCTCATTCCCTATTTCTCAGCAAGAAGGAGACTCACTCCCTCCCTCCTTCCCTCCCGCTCGCACACCAAGGAACATCACCTTCCATCTCTCTAATACAACCGACTCTGCCCAGCCTTTACCACTGTAATACAGCCGTCTCACAATACAGCTGTAATACAACCGTCTCCAGTACAGCTGTAATACAACCGTCTCCAGTACAGCTGTAATACAACAGTCTCCAGTACAGCTGTAATACAACCGTCTCCAGTACAGCTGTAATACAACCGTCTCTCGGAACAACTGTGTCCTTGCCACTGGGATACATTCGTCTCACAATACAGCTATAATACAACCGTCTTTCTACAACCCTACAGTACAGCGTCCTCCGCAGCCCAGATACAGTTATGACTTTCACAACATCTTCAGGCTAACGGGAATATACTCTCACCAGTTCCTCGTTGCCCTCAGTTCTCTTGCGGAGAAAGATCAATATTGTTGGTATAGACCGACTGGTCTATGATGATAGCTTTGTGTGAGAGAGAATTTAACGTGTTATTGTGATCGTGATGGTGGCTGCCATCATATTATTGTGCCATATTGCCTATCCCGCCTTGGCGAGGTAGCGTCTGGAACAGACGACCCATGCCCCCCCTCCTAAGCACACACCTGCCCTTTATCCCTGGAACTTGTGAAGCTAATACCACGTACCGTCTGCACGGTTCTCGCGTACCGTAGGTTCAGAACCACAGCTTTGTGGGTATGCTACGTGTACCATCAGGCAGGAACCACAGCTCCTGGTGGGGTACGGTACGTGGACTATTGGTTACAAATAGGGGCTGGACGGGTACCCGACAGACACCTTTTTCGCCTTATCACAGACGGGTAAGACCCGTCAGGCCACGCCCAAGGTCACTGCCGATGTAGCTGCGATGACCTCTGACCTCTAAAAGAGATGAGAGGTGCTTAGTGCGCCCGTGACCTTCAGTTGTTTTGAGGTGGAGGGCCAGCTGGGTTTTCACGGGTCAGCTGATGTTTGTTTACCAAATCAGCTGAGCCGATGCTGGAGTCAGCTGATGTTTGTTTACCTAATCAGCTGAGCCGAAGCCGGGGTCAGCTGATGTTTTGCTTACGTCCATCAGGAGAGACAGTGTTAATCATAAAATGATTGATGATCAATAGATTAACAGATTATTATGATAAGTTCGCTCTTTTATACTAATTTCATTATTCCTTCTCCCTTTATAAAACTGAGTACGTGGTTTATCCACATAGATATCATACGGTCTTATAAACGCAGTCCCGAGAAACATGGACATTTTTTTTTTTAGACATGAGAGATAGAAATGTAATTCTAAGACTTTGAGTATCCATTGAACAATGAACTATAGAGAGGAAACACGCCTTGTGACAAGGCCCTTGGTGAAGTAGAAATCCTTCCCTCCTCTTTCCTCATTCCTGTGACCTTTTTACCTTTTAAGAGTCGGGTCTACAAATGCCTCAGGACCTCCGATTAAGTTCCTCTTTGTTTCTCTCGTACCCTCTTTTCTTATGGTCTGAGGTGGCCATGAAGGGAGGCGGGAGGGTTGGGTCATGTTTTGCCCGTGCCATTGTCAGTCGTCGTAATAAAAAGAACGATTTGTTAGAAAGATCATGAGTTATACGTTCCAGATTGGCTTTTGGATCCAACACGATAAGGATCGCCGAGGAAGGGAGGCGGGTCGTCACAGGTGTTCCAGACGGGTGTTACGGTCTGGACTGTTACTTACCTGGCCTGACCTTGCCAGGAACAGGAACTCACACTACATACTTACCGCCTGAGTGCTTCTCCCAGGAGAGGTCACATATGTGGAAAGATTACGTCGTGAACCTGAACCTCGCGTGTCGAGTTATGATCAGCGATTGTTCTCGTTTCGGTGAACAGTATCGGCATGTCGTGTGTATACTCCTCTGTCTCTCTCTATATGTCTCTTTCTCTCGCTATCTCTCAGAATATGATGGAGGGAGACAGAGCAAGGATGACACTGAGGTCTCCGGACCAAGATACAAGCAGTCTCAGGGAGGAACCTACATTAAGACAAAGCTCACGTCTCTCTCTAGGACGTCTCAGGCCACCAGCATGAGTGAACGTTGGAGGGGTCATTTGACTCCCCACTTGAGGTGATGTTTGCGGGGCTCATGAGGAATCTGTGGCGAGCGAGGGAGGCGTCTCCTGATGTACCCAGCTGCTACGAGGTGGGAAGCAAGATCGAGTGACAGGATGGTATTGGCCAAGAGGTTGGGGCTGTATACCGCTGGGTGAACCAGGAAGCAAACGCAGGAAGATTTTGAGGAAGAGGAACTACTTAAGTGGGAGGAATGACTGGGGCTCAGGAGGAAGAAGTGTGGTATTATAAGTCTTACGGACCTGGGCGGTGGCGTCAGCAACTGTTAAGGATTCATTGCTTTAGGAAAGGATTGCGTGTCGCTATTAGTACATTCTGGCTGGCCAAAGACGCACGCAACTGTCACTTACACAAGACTCGTACAAGGGGAAAGAAGCTGGCGGATCTTCAGGTAGGAATGACAGTAAAGGGGGTCGTCGGTAACGACCTAGTGGAACCTGTTTCAGCCTTCCTCACACTGGGCGTCCTGCAGGCCCCACTCCTGGGTCCGACGATGTTTCTGAGCACTGTAACTCATCACGGTAAACTCGTCTTACACTTCAATATATTCTCAAAAAACAACAACGACAGTATTTGGGGTATGGAGGGAGCCTCGAAAGAGCTTAGACGGGTCGGTGCCTTGATCGGAAGTTGAACTAATGAACGTCAGACCAAGCGCCGCATACACGGGTCATGGTAAAAACTCGGCCAGAGTTTGGACTGTAAGCCATAGGAAGTGTGTGTGTGTGTGTGGCACAGGAAACACCTGGGTGACGCTGCCAGTGACTGTTTGACGTCCTCCTCATCCAGACCCCCACCAGGAGACACCCCCACTATGAGGGTAATGACGGAGCTAAGTTTCGATACTGCATTCCAAATTTCCCTACCAGCGTTCGAGGGTAGAAACCTACAGAAAGTACATCGAGAAAACAAGATCAACAAGTGTATCGTAAGGTTGTTTATGTCTCGGTTGATGCCCTTGCGGAGAATGGTGTGACCCTTGTGTGTCAAGGTCCGGGTCTTTGACCTATCCATGAAGGGTCGGGTCAAAGGGCTGTCACACGACGTGCTCAGGGGGGGCCTTACCCAACGTGTTCAAGGACTGAGGACTTTGCACCTAACAGGATTCGAACTTGTGTGGGCTCGACACAGAGATGCCCCTAAATGTCATAGTTTATAATTATTATTATTGTTATAATTATTATTATTATTATTATTATTATTATTATTATTATCATTATTATTATTATTATTATTATTATTATTATTATTATTATTATTATTATTATTATTATTGTTATCATTTTTATTATTACTATCATTGTTATTATTATCATCATTATTATCATTATTATTATTATCATTATTATTATCATTATTATCATTATTATTAGTAGTAGTATTTGATGACAAGCGATGGGCGCGGGCCATTTCCAGTGACGGTCGGATGTATGTCTTAAAGAATAGATTTATTTTTTGTGTGTATTTATGTTTTATGTGATATACACAAAAAGTGAACTGAAATAAAACGAGTAGTTATTGTGGATTGTAAATTAATTATTATGGTTTAGTATGGCATATAACTCTGATTTTCATCATAATACTACACACTTTAGATTTTGATATCTATTCGTTATTTTTTAGTGATTTATTTAGAATATGAATTATACGATATTTTTCCGCTGTGGTTAGATTGAATTTCAAAGTTCATTTGATGTAAGAGCTATTATACGATGTGAGTATAAAGTTTATTGTTTTTTTTTTTCTCTCTTTACAGTTGTCTTTTAGCATGTTAGTGAGGAGTGTTGGTTGTATGTCATCCTTCTACCACTTGTTGTCGATAACTGTTTATTTAACCTGGCTGGACCCGTCAGTGTTGCCAGACCCCGTCTGAACGTGGCGGTTACGTCTTGGACTGGAAGAGGGGTCGCCCACTACCGGATTTTCTTATATATATATTTTTTTTACTCTTACGTTGTTGTCTTGTCACTGACCTGAAGGTCTACTATGTTTTTTAAATGCTAAGTATTTGTGTGTGTGTGTGTGTGTGTGTGTGTGTGTGTGTGTGTGTGTGTGTGTGTGTGTGTGTTTGTTTGTTTGTTTGTTTGTGACCTTGTGTAGTAGTGTGTTTGTCTATTGACTAAATAGACGGCAGTGTTCCCTCTCCATCTCTTCCTCTGGGATGACAATATGTAAGACTCCTAGTGGCCGTGTGAGGCAGCCTCGCCTCAAGCAACCAGGGACGTGAACCCAGGTTCACCTCCCTGGTGATGGTTTCTTCGTACCAGGATCTAGGCTTCCAAGTTCAACGTCGGGATCTTCACCATCCTGTTACCAAAAACGCCCCTGTTACTAAACGCCCCCCGTTGCCTAACGCCCCTGTTACTGAACGCCCCGTTACCAAACGCCCCTGTTACTGAACGCCCCGTTACCTAACGCCCCGTTACCCGTTACAGCCTATGGGTAAGACAGAGAACCGTTTTCTTTCTTCAGTAGTTCTGGCGTCGATGTTGAGAGTGAGCTTGAGGAATTTTTCCTTGAACTTTGTTGACCTAAAGTGATGGTGTCCCAGAGGATGTTGTCGTTTGGTTTTTCTTAGCCCTTTACTTCTTTTTATTTTTAAGATGGATTTGTCGTGCTCAAGTGATCGTAAGCGCTGGATTTGTCGTGCTCAAGTGATCGTAAGCGCTGGATTTGTCGTGCTCAAGTGATCGTAAGCCCTGGATTTGTCGTGCTCAAGTGATCGTAAGCGCTGGATTTGTCGTGCTCAAGTGATCGTAAGCGCTGGATTTGTCGTGCTCAAGTGATCGTAAGCGCTGGATTTGTTGATAACACGCTGATGATTTAATGGTTTAGACAGAGCTAGAGTCTCGAATCGGACTGGACCAGAAGAGGTCGTTGTACATACATGAAGTCATGTATTCATGATGTCAAGCTACTGAACTCATGGGTTTGAATAACCTTGTTAAAGGGTTTATTTCCACGGTTAGCTCATCGTACATAGGGAATCATTTCATTGGAAATGTTGTGGTCAGAATTGTGCTTCGTGTGTTTAAGTCTTTGATAGCCATACCACTGTAGGGATAACTGTTCTCTAGGAGGTGAATGCTAGGAAGAAGGTAGTGGCGAACCTGAATATTGTTTTCCAAGCCTTGGGTGCTCAGAAGACATCTTATTGCCAAGGTTAAATCATCTCTCGTATGGTATTAAAACTGTTCAAAAGTCGTCATGTTCAAAAGCGTCGACTGCCCAGAAATCGACATCCATGTAACGCACTGTTCCTCACGCCTGTCTCTTGCTCAGAATTCGTCTCATTATGATGGTACTGGTCACATCGTCACCTCCAAGCATGAGATGTTTAAAAAGTTGTCTGGTATCAGATTTAACTCATCGCTGTTAAGGCCGGAATCATCGTGAGGCTAAATGCCACTCGGCGCGACAAGTTGTGCGGGAGGCCCGGCAGCGCATCCCGGGCCGCGCTGGCTGACGTTCAGGGACACCCGGGTCTTGCGTCACTGTCCCAAGGTGAGTTTTCTTTCTTATTATTGGTGATGATGATGCTTGAATGCCGTGGCCAAGAGGCAACACACATCCCCGGATCTGCTCTGAAATTACGGGACAGGTTCGAACCTCCGCCGGCAGATCATCACAAGCGAGAGGCATCTTGAGCTTATCTTCAGTTTAGGAATATATTTCAAATTTTATCAAGATTTTCCCTTAATTTTCCCCCGACTGGAAGGCATGTAACGTGGGATGCAGGCACGTGGAGGGATGCAGGAAGTATAACTGTGCCTCTGAGACCCGCTCATGCGGTGAGCGCTACGCGTTTAGTCCAATGTGATGGCAAATCCTTGACGCTTGTATCTGTTGGTTGGCAGCCACCCACCACTGAGGTGGAGCCCGGCCGGGTATCGGGATAGTGAGTGGCGGAGGTACGGTGATCCAGCACTTTGGAGGTTGTCAAATTCCCATCCCAGACCCATGCTGCTGCATATTCTATCTGCATTACATACACGTAAGGATGCCGGGCATTTAGTCCACGAATATCGTATATACTCGTGTATAGTTCAAGTTTTTGAGACCAAATTTTTAGGCCAAAAATTAGATGGGGTCGACCTATACATGGGCAATAGCTTCGTTAGGTTGAAATCGGTGCATGATGGGAAGGTCTCAGAGCAACATTTAACCTCAGACGTGTGCAGCTGAACTTGGCCGTCCAGTTGGCAGAGAGGTGCGCAAAAAAAATCCGCCACTGTACCACGAAGTCCTTGTCGTCTGCTATGCATCATTTCCCGGGCGTTACATCCATCACGTCACGCCGGCCGTCACAAAGTACAGGGTCTCACCCTCGAGGTTATGTTAGACGTGACGTGAAGCGTCTGCATCCTTCGTGTATACCCAGCCTTATCTCGTGCTAGGAGAAGGAATAAGATGGTGATTTGATTCCAGATTTCGTCAGTGCGAGAAGTGTGAACAAAGTAGAATCTTGTATCAGAATATCTTTCCCTTTATTTAAAATGTGAACAAAGTAAAATCTTGTATCAGAATATCTTTCCCTTTATCTAAACTGAAGTTATATATGTTTGGTATATTGCTGGATGTGTTGATGTAGGAGCGGAGGAGTAAGGTATTGAAATGTGTATTTCTTCTATTCGCTTTTCATGCGTACCCTCAAGAGAAGCATCCTAGTGGCAGTTGTGAATCAGCCTAGCCACAAGTTTTTAAGTCCACGAGCCAATGGTTGCACGCCATCCACAAGGCGTGCCATAGGTTGACTTGACGTATCCACAGAACGAAGGAAAATGAAATCGATTCGCATAGTATGTATGAACCACATTCTCCCATGCGAAGTGGCATGTTAACATAGGCTGGTGAAGGAAGTGGTGTGTTACGGTGTAGGTCGTCATTCAGCCGAGAAAGGTCCTTCCATATCCTGTGTGTGTGTCTGTGTGTGTGTGTGTGTAGGTTGGAGAAACGTGTTCACACACACAGGCACGAGAGGATCTGTCTACCCAGGTGGGTTCGACCTGTGAACTTGGACATGATCAGTTCGACTCGTGTTGTGTCGGTAGGGCTGAAAAGCATGAACGTGAGACAAAATTCCTAATTTGTCTATAAACCTTCACTTATTTCCATGGAAATATGAAGTAAATATATATTGTATTATTACTGTTTAGAAAGCACTGTATTATAACGTCGCTGGCGATCGAGGAAATACAGTGAGTAAAACATGCTACTGATGTGAGACCATACCAATAGGCATTTCTCAGAATACTTCGACCGTGGTGTCATAATATTCATTCAAAAGGTGGTAAGATATTTTTTTTTATGCGTACCTCTTGACTTTTTTTGTTTAAGAAAAAAATCATGACATTTTATTTTGTAATTTCCCTCCATAAAAAAAAGAATTCATACCAAACTTTACTAATGGAAGAAGAAAGAATTCAGTTAGGTTGATATAAATTTTCCCTGGTGGTTTATCCTTGGATTTGGAAGTTATGTGGTATAGAAGGACACATAAGTTGTGGAGAAAGAGAGTTAGAGAGGAAGTGGAAAGTGAGTGTGGTTCTGGCGAATGATAGAAGCAGTCAGTACTAACGGTAAATGTTTACGACTGGGGAAATCTTTATGTGAGATTAAGTCAACCTGTTGTATGTTGTTGATCTCAAATGTGGATGATATTGGCATTACTGGGAACCAAGATGGCCTCAACCAATCAGAGACGAAGATACTGTGAATGATATTGGCATTACTGGGAACCAAGATGGCCTCAACCAATCAGAGACGAAGATACTGAATGATATTGGCATTACTGGAAACCAAGATGGCCTCAACCAATCGGAGACGAAGATACTGTGAATGACATTGGCATTACTGGGAACCAAGATGGCCTCAACCAATCAGAGACGAAGATACTGTGGCTGATATTGGCATTACTGGGAACCAAGATGGCCACAACCAATCAGAGACGAAGATACATGCTGATAAACCAATGATCACTGAGTTTATGAAACCATCCAGTCACCGAGGAGCTAACATGCCTGCCAAAAGTATGTTAGCATCACATATCACCATAGTTTAAGTTGGCCGTAGGACAGAATTGCCTTAAGATTAACGACCGGAAGACAGAGGAAAGGGCCCAAGTAAGTCATGCCCAGAATCACACACTATCCTCTACGGTTGGGAGGAAGGGAGTCAACCAGGGAGGAACATGACCATGGGATGTGTGAAGGCCAAGCGGTATTGTGTTGACGGAAGACGCGAGTGTTTCCACGCGCATCCAGGCTTCGTAAATTGGCATATGTTTACACGCATAGGAAAAGAGAGAGAGAAAAAAATTGGTTATGTAAGCGAACAGAATGATTAATTACTGACAGTTCACGTAGAGAAGGTCTATAATCTTTTAATCATGTTTGATCTCAAGGACAAAATGTTCCATTTTATTTCACGATTGGTGATCATATCTCGTTGTTTTGGCGGCCTTTTATATGACCCTTTTTTGGCGGCCTTTTGTTTTTGTTTTGGCGGCCTTTTACATGACCATTCATTGGCTAGGCTACATGACGCAAACATGTGACTTATGTCGGTATGGTTGTGAAGCTGATGTGTATATATGTCCCCCGCTCTGTGTCTCGGTGATGACTGTTGGTTTTTGAATAGCAAAAGATTAAACAGCTTTTAAGAAGCAGTGGATGTCATGGGGAGGGACGGGTATGTGGAAGATCTGCTGTTATGATTTGTTCTTACCTTGTGTTAAAGTAATCTTTCATGGCTTTCAGTTATATTTGTCCTAAATTTCCTTTTAAGAAAAGCGACACTTGCCAATCAGGGCCTTTCCGGTCAGGATAGATCACTATTGTAGTCATGATTTTGTTAATACTTCATTATCGACCTAATGGTTTGATGATGTTTTTCTTTTCATAAAATAAATGATAATGATTCTTTGCTTATGGTGTCAGGTTTCAGATACGATTATAAATGCGAAGCATCATCATCCTGAAACATCATTACTAGGAGTAAAAAAAAAGAAATATGTCCTACGTATAATAGGATGCGAAAAATATATTGACATATTAGGATTTGTAAAGTTCCAATTAAGGATACCTGGGGGGGATTCCTGTGATAATCCTTCACTGTGTGATGATATTAATTAGTTTATTCTGTTGACAGGTGATTAGTAATTAGAGTCGTACTAGTAAGTTGATTACTTAATTCACACCTCCTGGTACACCCATGATTACATATCCTTTCCCCCCTGACGCTCTCTCTCTCTCTCTCTCTCTCTCTCTCTCTCTCTCTCTCTCTCTCTCTCTCTCTCTCTCTCTCTACAATTTCTTACGCTGGTTAACGCCTTCTTTGCTTCTTCCTTCCCCCTAGGGCGTGTCGGATCCCCGGTGCTTGGCGCCCTTCGGCAACTTCCCGGACGCCTTGCACTGCGACCGCTACATCTCATGCTGGGGTGGACGGGGCTTCTCCCAGCGTTGTGGCCCCAGCCTGGTCTTCAACCCTGAGTCTAAGTCATGTCAGTCCGGCAACACCTGCCCAAGTAAGTACTAGGCGCTAACCAGTTCATGTCGGCCTGGTAACGCCTGCTTTGGTAACAAAACTGTCACAAGAGTCAAGTTAAGATAACAACACTTTTTCCCTAGTTACAGAATCACCATCTTTTTTTTTTAACTTCACAAATATCGATTCAGCGAGTCACAAGCCTTTCCCCTCCCCTTATACCCAAGACATGACTTCGATGTCTCATTTCTTGACTTGTGGTACAACCCAGCGGACGTGGCTGGTTTCCTGAGAGCTGGGGGAAATCCTCCCCTCCAGTTTTTTATTTTTTATTTTTCCAGAATTGGGAACAGAGAAGGGGGCCAAGTGAGAATTTTCCCACTATGGTTCATTCCTCTTGTTCTTAACGCTACCTCGCTAACGCGGGAAATGGCGAATATGTGGGAAAAAAGAATACACACACACACACACACACACACACACACACACACATATATATATATATATATATATATATATATATATATATATATATATATATATATATATATATATATATATATATCTTTCTTTCAAACTATTCGCCATTTCCCGCATTAGCGAGGTAGCGTTAAGAACAGAGGACTGGGCCTTTGAGGGAATACCCTCACCTGGCCCAATTCTCTGTTCCTTCTTTTGGAAAATTAAAAAAAAACGAGAGGGGAGGATTTCCAGCCCCCCGCTCCCTCCCCTTTTAGTCGCCTTCTACGACACGCCGGGAATACGGGGGAAGTATTCTTTCTCCCCTATCCCCAGGGATAATATATATATATATATATATATATATATATATATATATATATATATATATATATATATATATATATATATATTGTAAGGTTGCAGCGTATGGGAAGTACTACATCAGCTGCTGATTGGAGCGCAGGGGAAGTACTGCAGCAGTAGTAGGTGATTTGGAGAAGACTGTGTGGGTCCCGTGTGAGGTCTTCCGCTCGCCTGGGCCAGTCCTTGACCCGCCCACCCCGCCGTTGTGGCGGGCACCCCACACTTGGGGCCCCACCCCTCCTCCTCCTCTTCCTCATCCGACACTCCTCATCCCTCTCCGCGTATGCCATTCTTCCTCATCCTTCCTCATTCCTCCTCATACTTCCACATTTTCTATTGATTCCAAACTTTCCCACTTCGATGTGATATCCTTTTTTTTTTCCTCTCCTTTTTTTTTCGGCCTGTACTTCCTTCCCATTTTTCTTTTCATACCTCGTTTTCTTCTTGTGGTTCTTCTTCCCGTCCCTTCCACGTTTCTTCCTCTTTCGTACATCATCATGTTTATCCATTCCATCCAGCATCCTTTTCTCCCTCTTCTCATATCCACATATTAACAGCCTTTTTTTTTTTACTCCTTTTTCTGTCTTCTATCTCTCTCTTTCTCCCATATAACCTGCATCTCTCATCTCCCATGCGAGGCTTCAGTAGAGAGAGGTTAGCGTCATGCAGCCCTCACTCGCTGGGAGTGAGGCTCAGTACCCCGCTAGCCAGTGCGCGGTCTAGCGTTTGAATAACTCAGCGGAATATAACTTCCTGGGGTTGTTGTTGTGTGTTGTGGGGTTGTGTGTGGGATAAGGGAGGGTTCAAGGATATGTTGTGGTTTGTGTCTTGGTAATTGTGGATGGGCTGAATTGTGGGGGCTAAGTCGGTATTAGATTTTGGGTGGATCGGGTATTGGCTGCGTTTTTTTGATGTTTGTGTGTTTATGCATTGGTTGATCACACGCATTTAAGAACAATCTAACGTTCGCCAGATGGGATTACATTAAAAGTGATTTTGTCATAAGAAAAGCCAAGAACGAAAGGCGAGGTTTCTGAAGAATATGAATGTCTTTTTTTTATGCCACCAAAGTTCTCTTGATTTCATGCATGAGTGATATAAAGACATTTTAGTAACATTATTATCAGAAACATATATGGAGGATCAGAAACTCCTCATTGACAAGGGAAAGTTGTACTTGCTGTCACTTATGGTGTTCGAATATATATTTATATAAGTGCAAACCATGGCAGTTATTCTGCCACGAAGATAATTCTTTTGTTAAGTCGTAACAATTCATTGTATCTGAAGAAACAAAAGAAAACGCCCAATATTCCTTGTTGAGAATTTACGTTCAGTAAAGTCTTTGTTTTCGTAAAGATTTCCATAGAAGCCTAATAGGCGAAAGTATATATATATATATATATATATATATATATATATATATATATATATTATATATATATATTATTGATTGATTTAGAATATATTTGGATCGGAAGAATAGAAAAGTACTGGCATTAATACTCGTTGCGCTTCATGAAGGAAATGTATAGAAATGCGATTTCTTTTTTTTTTTTTTTGATAAATAAGAATATTGTATTTCATCCATTAATCTGGAGCATTATCAAGTAAGAAGACGATATAAAGATAATTGTGCGGTAACAGACGATAAGCCTTTCCTGACATGAGAGCCTGGGGCAACACCACGCCCAGCTTCCCGTTACTGCAGTGAAATGAAATTGGATAAACCTGACCCAAAAAATAATTGACTAGGAAGAGACTACGTCAACACATTTACGGTTACGCTCTAGCTGGACGGAAGATGGGGAGGGAGGGGGGGTATGGACGATACGTAATGTCATTATTATTATTATCATTTTTTTTTTGCTTTGTCGCTGTCATTATTATTATTGATAGTATTAGTATTATTATCATTATTATTATTATTATTATTATTATTATTATTATTATTATTATTATTATTGTTGTTATTTTACCTTTGTGTCATTGAGAAAGTTTGAAATCGTGCGGATCATCAGTAAGTAACTGTTGTTCATATTAACAAGATTATAAAAGAAAAATCTTGAGTGCCCGATTTTTTTTCCCCCAGTTTCAGTCCTGAAGGTGTTTCTGGTTTTCCTATGTATATATATATATATATATATATATATATATATATATATATATATATATAAATTGGGTGATGTGGTTAAGAGACGGGACAACACGAGTGTACAACTACATAACACAGTACCTTACGAGACGTGAAAATTCTAATCGTTGTGGTCCGGGAATCGAACATTGGACGGTCTGGGTTCGAGTCTCATGATGTGTCATTACCTGCTTTACTAATTCCAATCGTGCGTTTAGCCCCATCATTTCAATACACACTGGCCATTAATCCCTGACGTGTTTACAAGCAGGGACCATATCGCACGCAGTGAGCAGACGTCTATGGTCTTAGAATAATCTAAAACACTTTGAAGATATTGAACACCAATCGTTGATGGACTTAAGACCCTGACATTTGATAGTCCTAAAGTAATCAAGGTAACAAGATGTTTATCCACACACACATACTTGAAGAAGGAGGGTGGCGCTTCCTCGTTGCAATAAACACGGGAGAAAGTGCGCCGTATTCTGTTATGGTCACTGACGTGTAGAAGGTTATCAGTTGATGATACACGGGAGGGAGTATCTCACTTACCCCTCCCGTGTAATACACTTTGTGTGGCAGTGTACGCGTTAGATGTGTGTAGAGTAATGGGTGTACATTACTTGTGTGATGTACCATGTTTGTGCACTTGTATAAAAGGTGTAGTTCATGTGTATACATCTTCACTGAAGTTCCCATTTGTTCCCTTGTCTTACGCACTTTATTTACCTCCTTCCAAAGCATCTTTATATTCTCTGTACTTTTGTGTATGTATGTATATGTTGCTCATGTACACGTGTACTTAGCAGCACGATGTATCGAAACACATATGGTATACATACACACGATTCATGAACATGCTCCATCCGTACATAATATTAGCATGTGTGCACCAGTTTCAGTGTATATTCGTGTACACGCGCTACGTGTGTGTGTGTGTGTGTGTGTGTGTGTGTGTGTGTGTGTGTGTACGAGATGGGTAGGGATTTTCCCCTATTGATCCCGCACATGCCACTCGCCAGAGGACTATATCTGCACTGAGGTTGTGAGTCGTCTTGGAAATACGTTGCGTTTTTACACTTTTTTGATCGGCGGTTGTGACTTGGACGTTGACGGCTTCAATGGCCTCGTTAGTTAATCACCCTAAAACCCAAAACCTTGTTAGTTAATCACCCTAACACCCAAATATCTCACCAACCAGAGCCACTGTGGAAGTTGACAATGTCTTCACCAGGTGGGGAAGTCCATCATCTTCCCCAGTATATATTTCCTTAACGTTCATACCCTCCCAGTCATCCCCCACCCACCATGCATTCCAGTATGTCCCTTGGAGGGAAAAACAAGTCTTTGCCATCGAATATCACAAGGAGTCGCAATCTCTGTGGTTGTGAAGGACTCTTGCCCAGCTTCCCATTTTCGTTCGAGTTGCTCCGGGTTGACGTGTGTGTGTGTGTGTGTGTGTGTGTGTGTGTGTGTGTGTGTATGTGTGTGTCAGTGAATGCTATAGTGTTCCCTTCATCCAGTCAACGGCAGGTATATATATATATATATATATATATATATATATATATATATATATATATATATATCTTTTCTTTTTTTCTTTCAAACTATTCGCCATTTCCCGCATTAGCGAGGTAGCGTTAAGAACAGAGGACTGGGCCTTTGAGGGAATACCCTCACCTGGCCCAATTCTCTGTTCCTTCTTTTGAAAAAAAAAAAAAAAAAAAAAAAATGGCGAATAGTATGAAAGATATATATATATATATATATATATATATATATATATATATATATATATATATATATATATATATATATATATATATATATATATGTATATATATATATATATATATATATATATATATATATATATATATAGTTAGACCACATAAGAGATTATCTCTGTTGCATATGATAGTAGTGTGTATTTGACAATAGAGGTTGGCAAAAGAAAATGATAACATTCAAGTGTGAAGAAGCTCTTTTTCAGGATTTTAAAAATAAGATGAATTGTGAAAGTTGTCAAGGTGGCGGAGAGAAAAATTGACTAAAACATGATTGATGGTGTCCTCGACACGTGGTTAGGAAACTCTTGGCTTCTCTGAGTGTAAGTTGTAGAATATATAAGCAATTTCCAGTTTGAAAATGTGATGTTCTTTCTCTCTCTCTCTCTCTCTCTCTCTCTCTCTCTCTCTCTCTCTCTCTCTCTCTCTCTCTCTTGAGGGTGAAGTATGTCGTGTGTGAAAATTTAAGTGAAATATAATTTTGTATTTTCAGACATTGGTAAATGATATTTGTCTTTGGAAGGTAAGAAAGATAAAAGGCAGTATCTTATAATAGAAAATGTGATACAGGGGGGATTAGAAAGTGGGTGGGTTGTACACATAGCGGAGACTATGTTAATTCTGAGTTGATTTTTGTAGGTGTATTTAATGTCCTCACATCGATATATCTTCATAAGTTTAAAAGGACCATGTAACAATTGCTTCAGCTGATGGAGTAAACTGTAATATTTAAGTACATGATATCAGTGAATTTTAAGTATTTTACCTAAGATTACAAATTTATTATTGAACTTTAGGTGAAGAAGGACAATTAACTGTACGATTTTTAGGTTTCTCTCTTCAAAGTCGGCTATCAATAAGGTTTAGTTTTTGGTCGATAGATTATCAGTTATCATTCACATAGAACCCAGTACATTATCACGGAATCACATAGCACTTCCAGAATTTTGAATGTGCCATGTCAGCTAGAAACAGCATTTAATCCGTACCGTTTGTGAGCCAAAATCCGTCTCTTGATTAAACGTTCGTCAGTAACCATATCCCGGATTTGACATCGCATCATGCACTGCTAATGACGTGTTCACCACTGAATGCTGGGAATTCCGTGCATACACTCGACAGAATTCCTGTGTGTGATTAGGTCACCGCTAGACCGTGATTATCATTAGCCCGACGCTAATGGCCACATAAGGAAGTGGACACGGTGTTTGGTTACTATGTCCCGGATGTTGATCGTGAGAAAATGTTTACTAGAATCCACAATGGACATGTCAAGTGGTTACGGCTTCGTAACCATATAACAACAGATATCAACGTAACAGGACCCCCGTCTTGCCCAAGATGCAGGTGTCGCGCTGAACATAGTCCTTGATTTACCTTCTGCTGACAGACATCACAAGTCCTCTTCACCTGGCGGACGTGGCTGGCTCCCTGGGCGCTGCGGGAGCGTACATAAAAGTGGCCTCCTTGATTCTGGAAGGTGACACAAGAGTATCCTGTATCGAGAGGAGAAATGGGTTCTCTCTCTCTCTCTCTCTCCCCCTCGCGTGAGGCCAAATGTCGGCAAAACACGGGGGACAAAATGCTTGGGAACCTGAGAGAGGGAAGGGGGAGCGCCAATAGCGTCTCCCCAGGCTTGTCCTTCCGGCCATGCTAATGGCGTGCAAGAAGAGCGGGTGATTCAGGTGAGCTGGCGGGAGGTGTAGCGCTCCGTAACGCTGGTAATAAAGGAGACCTTGAACGCCACAAGTCAGGGACCGTCACCCTTCCCTGGTCCTGGCGCCGGGTTATAATGCTATACATGTCTCGCACATTCGCTCTGGCAACCCCGCTCACCTGTGGCTTTTTGATGCGTCTTTTGTTTTCTTTCTACCGTGGCTAAGCTCAGGTGATCCCTAAATGCAGGGAGTATGTGGTTGCATCCATCCTGAATTTCAAACGATTTTTTCTTCATTTTGATAATAGCGTAAACGTAGTGTTTTTTAGTCGTAAACTGTAAAAATGTGTTTTGTTAATTTTGACGCAGTGAGGCCTAGCATTGTGCAGCTGGACCTGATTTCCATATTTACATATACCGAAATCTCACCCCAAGATGATTTAAGATCGGTATATGAGGGAGGCGGCAGACGAAGGGTCTGGGTTGGGTGTGAGAGGAGTTTATTGACTTGTGGGAGGTGAAGAACAACGACATAAAACGTAGGGAGAGTGGGGAAACCATGGGATATTCTGGGACTGGCTGGGGATTCTTCCCCCTTCCACATTTCTTGTGTCTAGTGTAATCATAATTTCCTTTACGTAACTACAGAATGTATTATGACACCTTTTTGTGTCTACATTGATCCTTTACGTAACTACAGAATGTATTATGACTTCTTTTTGTGTCTACGTTGATATGTACGTGGCATACACAGAAGCACCAAGACAAATAGACTTACCTATATACACACCCACACGGCCTGCAGGAATGTATATATATATACACACGACCCTATCTTTGAGGGTTAGCCTTGACCATCAGCCCTAAGCACCTCGGGGGCTCGCCAGCTGAACTTTGCAATTACCGAATAACTGGATTGTCTTGATGTTCACTATTTACTGCTGCATTGTTCGCGCTGGTTCTGAGTCGCGCCCGCCTGCGGGAATGGTGAAGCGCAGCTAACTTGTGTGAGAGGCAGCTAAAGTTAGCTCATCTCTCTCTCTCTCTCTCTCTCTCTCTCTCTCTCTCTCTCTCTCTCTCTCTCTGTTGAAACGAGGTGGGATCATAATGAGGTACTGTTGTAACGGAGTAGGGTTATAACAGGTCACTCTTGGAACGGAGTAGGGTTATAACGGGGCACTCTTGTAACGAGGTAGGGTTATAACGGGGCACTCTTGTAACGAGGTAGGGTTATAACGGGGCACTCTTGTAACGGGGTAGGGTTATAACGGGGCACTCTTGTAACGAGGTAGGGTTATAACGGGGCACTCTTGTAACGAGGTAGGGTTATAACGGGGCACTCTTGTAACGAGGTAGGGTTATAACGGGGCACTCTTGTAACGGGGTAGGGTCATGATGGAGGAGGGTAGCGTTCGAACGGGATAGCGGGGGTGGAGATGTAACGGTTCCCGCCAACTCTGATGCCCCCACGATACAGGCGCGCGAGGACAACCTGATTGGTTCGCCTGATTAGCTGGCTCATTACAGGCCGGATTGGGTGGTTGGCTTATGATATAGCCTGTCCTGCTGGCTGATTGGCTGGATAGTTAACGTCGATGCGTAAACAGGCCAATAGCCAGCAATGTTGGCGATAATCTATTTATTGTCATGGAAATAAAACGCACTTTAGACATTATTTAAACGACTGGTTCCCTGTCTACCAACAGTTAAGTATCAAGACCTGACCTAACATACTCCGGATATACCCAATATACGTCTTAATTCCCGCTTGTATGTACGTCAGAGCAAGGTCATGATATGGTAATGTGGAGGTACAGGATTAATGACTTGGTCAAAACACTAGGAAGAGTTTGGTGCGGGTGACGAGACCTGATGATAACGGAGTAGGTAAGGACATGACACAGGCTGGACGTATGACCAAGGAAGTCCAGAGAGGCGCTGTACGGAGGTGTACGGTGTACGGAGGTGTACGGTGTATGGAGGTGTACGGCGGTGTACGGAGGTGTACGGTGTACGGAGGTGTACGGTGTACGGTGTACGGAGGTGTACGGTGTATGGAGGTGTACGGTGTACGGAGGTGTACGGTGTACGGAGATGTACGGTGTATGGAGGTGTACGGTGTACGGAGGTGTACGGTGTACGGAGATGTACGGTGTATGGAGGTGTACGGTGTACAGAGGTGTACGGTGTACGGAGGCGTACGGTGTACGGAGGTGTACGGTGTACGGAGGTGTACGCCAGGGCAGCGCGTTGTGCCCTAGTGTTACCAGGGTGACGGGGTAAAGTACGGGGGCCTGGGCTTAGGCATCGCGTTGCGTCTTGTGTGTGTGTGTGTGTGTGTGTGTGTGTGTGTGTGTGTGTGTGTGTGTGTGTGTGTAGCATTAGAAATGAAAATGAATAAACATATTTTTTTTTTTTATACATAAATGAAGATTAAAAACTGTCGATATACATTTTCTCTTCCAATGTATATAGGGTGGTATATATTGGTGGTTAGGCGTAAGATTTAAATGCCGTAGTGTCGGTGTGCGTTTTTATTTTGTCGTTAATTATGGTAATTAATTGGGTTTGGAAGATTTTTTTGAACGGGTCTCGCGTCATGCTGGTATTTAAGTAGACAAGATCTTTTACTATTTCATGACAACATCTCACTTTTCTTGGGCTGTTAAGTATGGAGTTATAATTTACCTGTATTCCACTCTTGACTGTGTTGTAAGTACTGGATATCCACTTTATAAGTGTCGCTATCTCTCCGATCTGGTATTATATAAGTGCACAAAGACCTCACCTCTGCCTTGAGGGCAAAGTAATCCACCTTTGCTTTTATAAATTCAACTTAAATTCAATTATATCCCACACGCACACACTCTTAAGTGTCAGCACTTCCCTTACTTTTGGCGTGTTGTAAGTGCTGGCATGCCGGCACTTTCCTTGGTGTATAAGTAGCCATGACTCGTGTGTGAGACCGGACCTGTGGATTGCAAACCACTTAACTGGAAAGAGAGAGAGAGAGAGAGAGAGAGAGAGAGAGAGAGAGAGAGAGAGAGAGAGAGAGAGAGAGAGAGAGACGTTCCCCTGGCCGGGTTAAGGACAGGTCATACGGGTCGTGATGTGACGTCATTGCCACCCCATGAGACGTCATCGTGTCGTGAGAGAGGTTTGTTGTCACTTGTGACGTCATGGTTGTTACGTCATCATTATCATCATCGACCGGAGAAGGGACGTCATATCTAGGATGAAGGTGTGACGTAACAGACGAGTTATGACGTCGCTGTCGGGTCCTGACGTTCTCGTAACGTATATATATATATATATATATATATATATATATATATACACGTGTATATGGGTGGGTTAGGCCATTCTTTCGTCTGTTTCCTTGCGCTACCTCGCAAACGCGGGAGACGGCGACAAAGTATAATATATATATATATATATATATATATATATATATATATATATATATATATACACACACACACACCAGGCACTCCCCGTTCATTGTCAACAGCCCCAAATGGGAAAGGGGGGGTGGGGGATGAGCGGTTGGGTTGTCTGTGAACCGACCGCCCCGTCCGGACCTCGAACCCGGATCCGTTAGATGGTCGGGTCGCAACGCCAGCCATTCCACCGTGTGTGTGTGTGTGTGTGTGTGTGTGTGTGGTGGAGATGTGGTAGGTGGAAGGCCAACCACAGCACAATATAGGAACTGCCCACAACACTATACCAGCAGCGGGGCCTCGCTCCCCCTGCTGGCTTGGCGTGTCCTGGAGGCGGAGGGGGGAAGGGGTGGCTTCCTCCTCATTGTCATGGGAGGCAGTTCGTGGCGCCCCCTGCCATGGGAGGGTAACTGGAGCAGAGGCGCTGCTGTGTGGGTGATGGAAACTGACTTGCTCCTCCTTCACCCTCCAGGGAGGCGATGGGCGTGTTGGGGGGAGGAATTATGCAGACTCTGGTGATGGGTACACATGATTGTGGTGATGGGTAGACCTGATTGTGGTGATGGGTAGACCTGATTGTGGTGATGGGTACACCTGATTGTGGTGATGGGTACACCTGATTGTGGTGATGGGTACACATGATTGTGGTGATGGGTACACATGATTGTGGTGATGGGTAGACCTGATTGTGGTGATGGGTAGACCTGATTGTGGTGATGGGTACACATGATTGTGGTGATGGGTACACATGATTGTGGTGATGGGTAGACCTGATTGTGGTGATGGGTAGACCTGATTGTGGTGATGGGTACACCTGATTGTGGTGATGGGTACACCTGATTGTGGTGATGGGTACACATGATTGTGGTGATGGGTACACATGATTGTGGTGATGGGTAGACCTGATTGTGGTGATGGGTACACCTGATTGTGGTGATGGGTACACATGATTGTGGTGATGGGTACACATGATTGTGGTGATGGGTACACATGATTGTGGTGATGGGTAGACCTGATTGTGGTGATGGGTACACCTAATTGTGATGGTAGAGTGATTGAAAAAATCCCCCATTCGCCCCAAAGGAACACTTCATTACCCTGCTTCTGAAAGGAGTGCAGCCTTGAAGCTGTAGGAACCCCACTAAGGGGAGTCCATAGTTATATAACATTTAATAGTAGAGAGGGAAAGGCGTTACCGTACTCCGCCCGCTTGTGGTAACGCAGCGAGTGGAAAAGTCTCCCCCTCGGCGAGATTATGTCACTAAGTTACAGTCTTCACCAATATCTGGTACCAAGTAAGGCCTTCATACACCCACTGTCTTTACCTCCTGTTGTATAACTTGCCTTTTCAATTCACTCTTTCATTGAGAAACGTAACACATTGATACAGAGAAAAAAAATCTATTTTTTATTTTATGTATTTTATTCACATTTATTTTGAGATGTTCTATTTTTATTTTCATTTATTTTTCGTGATTTTGTTTTGTTTTTGTTTGACCTTGAAGATCGTGTGGCATTTTGCTGAATGTGTTTCCTTTGAGGTGACTGAGGAAGCCCTGAAGGTCGCCAGATGTAGGTAAACCTGGGTTATTATATTTCCCCCGTGTGTACGTAACTGGCGGATACAACGAATTTCTCCCTCACTGGCCATCTTGATTCTCGGTGATGTCCTGTGGTGATGCCTGGCCCTGGGGTTAACACACACACACACACACACACACACACACACACACACACACACAAGCGCGAGCGCGCGCGTCCCTGACTGGCTTCAAGTCAGGGGAGCCTTTGAAGTGTTGCCAAGGTCAGTTCGTCCCGCTTTGTGAACCGCTTCTTGTCCTGCCTGGTGCCACCTGCCCTGCTCCATGGAGCCACTGCCGCCGCAGCTGGCTGTGCAGATGGCTTTGGCTGGTGTGGTTCAGTCCATCTGCCTCGCTAGCCAGACGCCCTGGCGGTCATGGCGAAATATATTCCCCAGGTTTCCCCAGCCAACCTCGTGTGTGTGTGGTAATATTTTCTTTTTCTCTTCGTTATGTTTAATCCGATTTTGATGATAATTTAGGGAAACATTTATTTTGGTATTAGTGGATGACAGAAGGATTATTCATTTCATCTTTTGACCTGTGAGGGTGTGATGGTGGTGGCTGGAAACTTTGAAGAATGTCAGTATGGAGCAACGAGGTCGGTAGGATGTGTATATTAACGTGTATGTCTCATGTGTGTAATATGTGGTTTGGGATCGTGTGTCGGATGTGTGGAGATTTAACCCGTGCATGGCTCATCTCTGGGAATGACACGAGTGTTAATGAAGGACGGGCAGGCAAGTTGATGACGTGGTCAGAAACACAAGCGGCCCGGGAGGTGATTAAGGAATTGGTGATTTGATGTTGAAATCATTAGCCTGCGTCCACTTAATGGCAGTTACTTATCAAAAACCATTTGTTATTGTTGGGTTCACGTATCTTAAATGCTTTACTTAACACTTACAAGGGAGTGTTGGAAGTGTTTGACTTAAATACCCAACACTCGTGTTGTTACTTAAACATCAAGACGTCAGTTGTTGTGCGGAAATTGGGTAGTTACTTAGGGGAAGTGACCAATACAAGATGGTGTCCACTGAGCCCTGAGTGGACGGGTGTATAGCGAAGTGACGGATGTATAGCGAAGTGAATCCAAAGCATCAGTAATTAAGAACCATTTATACACCGAGAATGTGTATAGATTTATATTATTATCATGAACGCCTGAAGAAGGTGTTCGAGATATTTCAATTTGGTGGCTATGATATGACGTTAACGGCCTTAATCAGCCTAGATTTCAAAGGGTGGTTATCGCGTGACGTAGACGGGACTTAACGAACCTAGCCTTCGATGGGCCTGTAGCCCTGGCCAAGATGTGCTTGGGGAAAACACTGTTTTGATGGCGTATTGTTTGATGGGTCAGCCTGGCCGTTCCCAGTGTGGTGGTGGGAAGCTAAGCTGAAGCATTACTTGCACTTTTATTGTGAGACGTTAAAAAAAAAATAAGAAAAGTATAAGCTTGTCATTACTGGGAACTTTACTGTGACGTTTATATGTTAAAAGCTTGATGGTGTAACTGTTACTGCGGTAACGCGTTAAGCTTGTTAGTTGCAGCTTGGGTTGGACGGAAATTTAGGTTTGCATTAGTTGCAGCTTGAGTATGATGTGAAGTAGGTAAGCTTGGTATAGGCTTCAGCTTGAGTATGGCATAAGAAATACCTAACCTTGGCATTGGTTCCAGCTTGAGTGTGACAATAAGCAGTTAAGCTTAGCTGTACTTCCATCTCGAGTGTGATATAAGAAGTAGTTAAGCTTGGCATTGACTCCAGCTTGAGTGTGATATAAGAAGCAGTTAAGCTTGGCATTGACTCCAGCTTGAGTGTGATATAAGAAGTAGTTAAGCTTGGCATTGACTCCAGCTTGAGTGTGATATAAGAAGTAGTTAAGCTTGGCATTGACTCCAGCTTGAGTGTGATATAAGAAGCAGTTAAGCTTGGCATTGACTCCAGCTTGAGTGTGATATAAGAAGTAGTTAAGCTTGGCATTGACTCCAGCTTGAGTGCGAATCAAGAATTAGTTAAGCTTGGCATTGACTCCAGCTTGAGTGTGATATAAGAAGTAGTTAAGCTTGGCATTGACTCCAGCTTGAGTGTGATATAAGAAGCAGTTAAGCTTGGCATTGACTCCAGCTTGAGTGTGATATAAGTAGTAGTTAAGCTTGGCATTGACTCCAGCTTGAGTGTGATATAAGAAGTAGTTAAGCTTGGCATTGACTCCAGCTTGAGTGTGATATAAGAAGTAGTTAAGCTTGGCATTGACTCCAGCTTGAGTGTGATATAAGAAGTAGTTAAGCTTGGCATTGACTCCAGCTTGAGTGTGATATAAGAAGTAGTTAAGCTTGGCATTGACTCCAGCTTGAGTGTGATATAAGAAGTAGTTAAGCTTGGCATTGACTCCAGCTTGAGTGTGATATAAGAAGTAGTTAAGCTTGGCATTGACTCCAGCTTGAGTGTGATATAAGAAGTAGTTAAGCTTGGCATTGGCTCCAGCTTGAGTGCGATATAAGAAGTAGTTAAGCTTGGCATTGACTCCAGCTTGAGTGTGATATAAGAAGTAGTTAAGCTTGGCATTGACTCCAGCTTGAGTGCGAATCAAGAATTAGTTAAGCTTGGCATTGACTCCAGCTTGAGTGTGATATAAGAAGTAGTTAAGCTTGGCATTGACTCCAGCTTGAGTGTGATATAAGAAGCAGTTAAGCTTGGCATTGACTCCAGCTTGAGTGTGATATAAGTAGTAGTTAAGCTTGGCATTGACTCCAGCTTGAGTGTGATATAAGAAGTAGTTAAGCTTGGCATTGACTCCAGCTTGAGTGTGATATAAGAAGTAGTTAAGCTTGGCATTGACTCCAGCTTGAGTGTGATATAAGAAGTAGTTAAGCTTGGCATTGACTCCAGCTTGAGTGTGATATAAGAAGTAGTTAAGCTTGGCATTGACTCCAGCTTGAGTGTGATATAAGAAGTAGTTAAGCTTGGCCTTGACTCCAGCTTGAGTGTGATACAAGAAGTAGTTAAGCTTGGCATTGACTCCAGCTTGAGTGTGATATAAGAAGTAGTTAAGCTTGGCATTGACTCCAGCTTGAGTGTGATATAAGAAGTAGTTAAGCTTGGCATTGACTCCAGCTTGAGTGCGATATAAGAAGTAGTTAAGCTTGGCATTGACTCCAGCTTGAGTGTGATATAAGAAGTAGTTAAGCTTGGCCTTGACTCCAGCTTGAGTGTGATATAAGAAGTAGTTAAGCTTGGCATTGACTCCAGCTTGAGTGTGATATAAGAATTAGTTAAGCTTGGCATTGACTCCAGCTTGAGTGTGATATAAGAAGTAGTTAAGCTTGGCATTGACTCCAGCTTGAGTGTGACATAAGAAGCAGTTAAGCTTGGCATTGACTCCAGCTTGAGTGCGAATCAAGAATTAGTTAAGCTTGGCATTGACTCCAGCTTGAGTGTGATATAAGAAGTAGTTAAGCTTGGCATTGACTCCAGCTTGAGTGTGATATAAGAAGTAGTTAAGCTTGGCATTGATTCCAGCTTGAGTGTGATATAAGAAGCAGTTAAGCTTGGCATTGACTCCAGCTTGAGTGTGATATAAGAAGCAGTTAAGCTTGGCATTGACTCCAGCTTGAGTGTGATATAAGAAGTAGTTAAGCTTGGCCTTGATTCGTCCAAGACTGCACTTGGAAGGGTGGAGCAGAGAGGACCATCAGCGTCTGTCACGCGTGCGACCTTGGGCCAGGTGTTGTCCTCCTACAGCAGTACAATGTATCGTAACCTGCTCGTGCTCAACAGCGAAAGGAATACAATGCCATCTTGCGTTTGTATACGATGCGCGCGCACGTAAAACACACATGCACGCGCGCGCGCACATCTACCAAACAGATGAGACCTCTCTTTGAAAAGTGGATGTTACGTAGAGTAATCTAAACGTTGATTCTTCCTGCGGGTCTTATATTTTCATGTAATGGATGCAAAAGGACGAGAAGGTTGAGGTAGCGTGCGATTATAGCAGCACTTACACCAGTGTTACACTTAAGCAGACGCAGGGCATGTCGGGGCCCCACCAGAGCCTTGCCCAAGGCCAGGAGCAAGCAAGTGGCCTTATCAGGCGCAGGGAGGAGGAGCAGGAGGAGGAGGGAGGGACTATTCTTAGACCTTGTGTGTTTTGCCACTCGCGAGCGAGCGAGGCAGCTCCTCCTCCTCATTGCTGCTCCTTGGCATTTGCCCACCCGAGCAAGTAGGAGACATCCCTCCGCTCCCGCACATCTGAAGAACCCTGGTTCTGTATAAGAAGGTGCCATCCCGGGTCTTCGCTAGACGCGTCATGATCTCCAGGGCCTCTCAAAGGTTAGGTTTTCCTCGGTGATGGATCTTCAGCGATGGTCTTGAGGTGGCATTCTTAAATCGGTTTCTGGCCGAGAGAATTGGTTTTGTGGAATCGTGTGTGTACCTATCTGCGGTGATGGTCGAAATCTTCCAGTGGACAGAATTTTAGGTTAAACACGTCAGTGTTCGATGGGTTTATGGACACGTTCATTTGATGTAGATGTTAATCGACACTGCAGAAGGTGAGGGAGGTGTCCAGAACCAGTGTGACCCCACGAAGGCTCCCTCTACTGCTTAAACTTCTTCACATCGCTGACGTAAGACAGACATACGTTCGCAGGTAAGTGTATACAGACGTATTACGAATATACGTATGTATAGATGATTTTCATTCGGTAAATACGTGAGTGCTTGGTATGGTGTAAGGAATAGTGTATATCCAGCGAGTCTGTGGATAGATTTTGACCTTAGATATACTTTCGTCTCCAAGTATAGCTTCTGTATGCTCCACACACTGTGGTGTAGACATACTATTAAGACATGGGTAATGTAGAGCAAGACATGACTGGGCATGGTATGTCTTGGTTGTGACTGGGATGATACAGGGAGTGGCGGCCTGTTGGCCTTACGTAAACAGGTTTGATTTTTTTCCCCTCTCCCCAGATTGCCTGTTGACACACGACTTTTTCTGTTATATCATCCAGTTGTTATTTTTGCATCCACGAGCCGCGGACGGAACAGGGTGGGGCCCGGGTCCTTGAGCACATAGTCTTTTGTATGAAAGAAAAAAAGAATGATATGTAGAGTTGTGATTACATTACTTTATTAGTATATATATATTCGCAAAATAATTGGTGGATAATGACATAGACTTTGTTCAGTGGACTAGATTGGTGTTATTATCGTTAGAAAAATTTATATATAATTTCAAAGTATTGTTTTTGGTGTGTTATTGTATATTTCCTCCAGTTCTTTGGAATTATTTCAAGGTCATCTTCATCTTGAAAAATTATAGTTTTGATGTGATTCATTCAAATGATAAGACGTCTGGCAATGCATTACCTGGCCACCAGGTTAATTAGTTCGGAGGATCGAAATGTGGGAAGTGGGAAGGGTGTGGGAGGTGGGGTCTGTTCCTCGTCTCCCACAGCCTGATGACCTTCTGCCAACACCCCTCACCATCCCCCATCACCCCCTCTCTCCCCTCACCCTCTCCCAGCCTCCCACCGCCACCACCCACCTCGCCAGTATCTCCCGCAAATCACCACCAACTCTTCTCTCACTCGTGACAGCCACCGTTCGTACCCTTTACCCACCACCAGTAGCAGCAGCAACAACAACCATTGTTGTCGTTTTTCATCACCGTCAACCAATTCCACCATCACTGGTCAACACTATCCACCATCACCGGTCAACACTATCCACCATCACCAGTCAACACTTTCCACCATCACCGGCCAACCAATTCCACCATCACCGGTCAACAATTTCCACCATCACCAGTCAACACTTTCCACCATCACCAGTCAACACTTTCCACCATCACCGGTCAACAATTTCCACCATCACCAGTCAACACTTTCCACCATCACCAGTCAACACTATCCACCATCACCAGTCAACACTTTCCACCATCACCGGTCAACAATTTCCACCATCACCAGTCAACACTTTCGACCATCACCAGTCAACACTTTCCACCATCACCGGTCAACACTTTCCACCATCACCAGTCAACACTATCCACCATCACCAGTCAACACTATCCACCATCACCGGTCAACCAATTCCACCATCACCGGTCAACAATTTCCACCATCACCAGTCAACAACAGCAACAACCACTTCAACTACCACCACAAATTGTCTTTGTTTTATTGTTTATCACACGTACACATACATGTGTGTGTGTGTGTGTGTGTGTGTGTGTGTGTGTGTGTGTTCCCCACTGCTCTGGTTCACACCCCAGGTGAGGAGTGACCTTTTTGACGAGGCTGTATCGCCCAACAACGCCTCACTCCAAAGGAGTCCACATTTCCTTACTCCTGGAAGTAGCGCAGCCTTGGCCTACAAGAAAAATCATTTATCATGTTTTGGCTAAAAATCACCCTTATCACATCGTTCAGTTTATCCTGAGATTACACTGGTAAATTCGGCCAATAGATAGAGTCAAACAGACACTGCTGATGCCACATGTATTTGGTAGATAGACCTGTGATGGTGGAAGTCCAGACAGTAACATGCCACACGTCTTCGTATTGGATTTGACCCAAAATCTGAAAGAAGAAATTAATTTTTGAAAATTTTTTCTTCATTTTTTTTTATCTTGTATAAACAAAGGTCGATTGATAAACTTAGTAAACCAACGAGAACATTTGTTTAAGACTTTGAAGTTTATTGACTTATCAACGTAATGTAAAAGATTTAACAATTTGAATCATTAAATATATTTTTAAAAAGATATTGCTGTTTTTCATGTCATGGGAAGCAAGTTTTTTTTTTTTTCCAAACTCCCCTGGAAATGTAATTTAAATACCTCAGGAATAATCCTAAAATTGATAATTGATTTTCAAGACTTCACATTAAATGACCTTGTTAATCAATGACGTCACTGGTCATGTGATGTTGACCCACGAATCAGAAGTGTGGTCAAGGGTCATCCAAACACTCCCTGATATTTTACAACATAGATTAATATAGATAATTCGTTTGACATAAATACTCATATATACTCTATAATTCTAAGTTAGGATTATACGTTATAATAGTTACTAGTACTGAATATGAAATTTGTTGAGAAATTACGTAACTGTAGACTGAATTATTGCGTAAAATTATACTGAATGTTGTTATAGTCCACAGTGAGGGAGTGTTGGGGAAATGGTGGTGTGTGTGGGCACAGACCTGGCCTGAGTGAGGGAATGTTGGGGAGGTGGTGGTGTGTGTGGGCACAGACCTGGCCTGAGTGAGGGAGTGTTGGGGAGGTGGTGGTGTGTGTGGGCACAGACCTGGCCTGAGTGAGGGAGTGTTGGGGAGGTGGTGGTGTGTGTGGGCACAGACCTGGCCTGAGTGAGGGAGTGTTGGGGAGGTGGTGGTGTGTGTGGGCACAGACCTGGCCTGAGTGAGGGAGTGTTGGGGAGCTGGTGGTGTGTGTGGGCACAGACCTGGCCTGAGTGAGGGAGTGTTGGGGAGCTGGTGGTGTGTGTGGGCACAGACCTGGCCTGATGGTGTGGCCCGACACGGTGGCCACACACGGGCCAGACCCAACCCAGGTAAGGCCAGGGCTGTGTATGACTTTAACCCCGCTGGGCGCAAGGTCATGACCTGTTTACCAGCTTTGTGGGTCAGTTTGTGTGGAGGAGGAAGAGAAATACAGGTCAAGAGGAGAAATGAGACGTTTCAGAGGGTAAGGTTGTACGGTGTGTGTGTGGGGGGGGGGGGGGGGGGGGGAGTACCATATTCCTCCCCCCCCTCCCCCTTTTATTCCCATTGTCCCTAACTTTATTTTGTTTGTTTGTTTGTTTAAGACAAATCATGTTTTATGTCTAGTCTTATTTTTTTGGTCTGTGTTTTTTGTGTCGTTTCATTTTCCCTGAACTTTTATTTCTCTTTTTTTTTTTTTAAGTTTTATCGACTTTTTGTTTGGTGTTGTTGATGACTTTTATTTGATGCATTGTTTCCTGTGTGTGTGTCTTTTCGTCTTCTGTTTTTTGGGTCGTGTGAGTGTGTCTGTCTTTGTTTATTACTCTTTTTATGGCTCGTTATTATCGTAAGTTATTTTTTATTCTATTATTTTACAGCCATTTGGTGGCGCGTCTTCGTCTTGTTTATGTTTGTATCCTCCTGTTGTTGTTGTTGTTGTTGTTGTTGTTGTTGTGGTTGTACCCATGTCATTTAAATATATGTATTTCATTGGACGTATCCTTGTGAGCCTAGTGGTCGTGTTGTGGCCTTCCTCTCTCTCTCTCTCTCTCTCTCTCTCTGTCTCTCTCTCTGTCTCTCTCTCTGTCTCTCTCTCTCTCTCTCTCTCTCTCTCTCTCTCTCTCTCTCTCTCTCTCTCTTGACATCCTTTCCCCACAGCCAGATATTATTCAAGTCGCTCTCTGGTGTTCAGTAGACGTCGTGTTAGTATAAGAGAGAGAGAGAGAGAGAGAGAGAGAGAGAGAGAGAGAGAGAGAGAGAGAGAGAGAGAGGACTCTATAGAAGCACAAGTCCCAATTCAGAAGAAGGTCCTGGTTGCAGTAATGGCACATTAGGGTAGTCACTCTCCCCAAACTGCCTCGTCTGTTGTTATGTACAACCTGACTCTCTCATTGGTCGATTTTATAACCCGGTCATCCCCGGGCGCTGGATCACTATAGGTTATATATCATTTTGACCTGATTGTGTATTGATCATTGTCATGAAAGTATTTACCCAATTCTCATGAATTAATCTTATATTAAGCTTTGTGGTATGGCTCAAACACATGTGATTCCCCTGGCGAGGTAAATATGTAAATTGGAAAGTGAGTTGTCTGAAAAATTCCGTTGAAATGTGTTGGTTTTGACGTGGCCATTGTTGTGATCTTAGGTGATGGCGAGACACAATATTGTGTTCTTTTTTTATAAATGGCTTATTGTGGTATAGGTCGTGGAAAATACCTACTGGTTTATATCGTAACACAGAAAAAAATAGATAAATAGATACTTGAAAGTATAGATGTAAGCTGAGCCGCGCCTCGTAGAATTTTTATAGCCTTTCCTTAAAGAGAAATATGAATATATCGAAATGGAAATTCTTGTGTTTCTGAATGCCAAATATTATTGTGTTGCAGCGGCTGAAGTGGAAGGTGGCAACACTTGGAGTTTATCTGGTTGGCTGTGTCCATAATGTGCCATCATGACT
>NC_092278.1:22615025-22677525 GCF_036320965.1 Panulirus ornatus
TCAGGGTTCTGTGTATTCCGCCGCCGGTGTCTGACGCCGTGCAATATTCCACTAATTTTAAGTTTTATCAATAATTGATGGCGTTATTTACGTATTTATTATACTCGTGGCTTAAATTGGTTGTTTGGTTATTAGGTTTGAATGACATGAACTGCTTGGGTTATTAGGGCGTTGAGCGTCAAGTTATGACTACCATTAGGAGAATATCAAGTGATTAACCTGATTCGCAGACCATGCCCAATGTTATTGCATGTATGTATGGTCCGTGTGATCATGCACACAGGCACAACACGGACCATCCTGACCGGAATTATCATGCCAATTATGTACGTTCTCTTCATGAATTAGCTCTTCACTTAAAGGTGTTGACACTTGAACAAGTATTTGTTAGCAATTAATGTATTTGTTATATTTCCAGTGTATTTGATATTGTAGAATGTTTCATTGGCTAAACTTATGTCATTTAAAACATTATATCCAGACAATCTATTTGTTCATCATTGTTTCGGATTAAGTGGTGAAGGTGAACAATTTGTTCAGTGTTCTTTTGTGTGTGTTTGTTCACACACACACACACACACACACACAGGCAGACACACACACACACACACACACAACACAGGCAGATACACACACACACACACACACACACACACACACACACACACACACACAGGCAGATACACACACACACATACACACACACACACACACACACAGGCAGATACACACACACACACACACACACACACACACACACAGTCGCCATCTTGGAACCATCTTCGTCACCTTCCTGCTTGTTTCCTCCCCTTCCAGACGTGAGCGTGGGCGCGCCCGACTCCGGCCAGAAGCTGAGGCTGGCCCATGGGCGTGGTCCGTGGGCGGGCCAGCTGCAGGTCCGCTTCGGGGACAAGTGGGCCTACGTAGAGGGCCGTGGCTGGTCCCAGCAGCTTGGACGCATGGTCTGCAACCAGCTGGGATTCGAAGGGTAAGTTGGGCCCCCAACAAAGAAGAACCACCTGTGGTGTGAGTGGCGCCCTGCTTTGATTGCGGGAAACGGCGTGGTTCTGATAGATGTGTAGAGTGTTTGATGTTCTGTATAGTGAGAGAAATAGACAAGTAGATAGATAGATGGTTATGTCTCATCCACTTTTTAAACAGATAGACATGTAGATGTTAATGACTCATCTACTCGGCTCATCTACTTTTTTTTTAAACGTTTTCTTTGATACAACAGATGGGTAGAAAACGATCGAGTTTTGTTCAGCTACAAATAACATTATATATACATTACGGTATATACATCTGAGGTTGTGTATTGGGGGGGGGGTTATTGAGGTGGGGGGAGGGGATTATACCTCACACTTGTACTAGGTCAAACAAATTGTCATTGTCTTAACCTAAGATTTGTGTAGTGAAAAGAGCCCGTCATGGTGTGACGAGAGTCACATGGGATAACTACACGTAGAATTATTTGTGACGGGCGTCACATGGGATAACTACACGTAGAATTATTTGTGACGGGCGTCACATGGGATAACTACACGTAGAATTATTTGATCATGATTATATCTCCATAATTTCTGGTGTTCAGACGCAGTATTGGCAGCAGTTACATGACGCTGTGTTGAGCGTATAATGCGTATGTTTGCCAGTGTTTTGAGTGCGTATCTTCAGAGGGGAGTTCCGGCTCATTTGCATTGTAAGTGCGATGGTTCGACCGCCAGGGGCGTATAAGGTCACGACCCTTAACCACGTTGTTCGCAGCCCATAGTGACGTCAGGACGGGGCCTTGAGCACGACGGTATGACCTTCGACCTGACCTTCAGGGGGTCACATACGTGCAAGGGCAGGCCATCGTACGTGAGGGTCACATTGTCATGCGCAACGTATCATAATTACAGGTTTAATGACCATAATCCAGGGATTAATGGGCTGAGGTTTAATCACCCGGATTAATTTTAAGGATTAATCGATGGATTAGCTAAGCCTGAATATATTTCCCTGAGGTTATTTGTTAAAAAAGAAAATGTGAAGAAATTCATTTATCCTTTAGTTTTGAGTCGAATTTTTTTTTTTACGATGCAACAATTTCGGTCAAGAGTTCTGCCATGGTCAGAAATAATAACATTTTACAACGTGCAAAATTATTGGCGTAAATTGTTGTGGGTGATCCAATCATTTCCTCTCTAAATATAGCGTTTGATGCAACGATTTCGGCTCAGTGTACATTGGATGATCCAGTAATTTGAGCCCAGAATACGCTGCCCGGACCAGGCAAACAGATAACAGATGACCGATAACAGATAATAAATAGTTAGGATTAGGTAACAGAGGACCAGCAACGGATCATGGAAAACCGGCAACGGGTCATGGAAAACCGGCAACGGATAATGGAAAAGCAGCAACGGATAATGGAAAACCGGCAACGGGTAATGGAAAACCAGAAACGGGTAATTGAAAACCGGCAACGGGTAATGGAAAACCTGCAACGGGTAATGGAAAACCGGCAACGGGTCATGGAAAACCGGCAACGGGTCATGGAAAACCGGCAACGGGTCATGGAAAACCGGCAACGGGTAATGGGAGACGTACAACAGATAACAGAAGACCGCATCACAGGTAACGCGCAACCTGCAACTGGTAATGGAATACCTACAACAGGTAACGGAATACCTACAACCAGTAACAGAACTGCAACAGGAGGTAACAGAGGACCAACAGACCCGACAGCAAGTAAACCAAAGACCTCACAACAGGTAACAGAGGCCCTGTTCGAGGGGGAGGGGGTGTCTGTAAGGGCGAGATTCTCCGCTGTTCTAAGACGAGGCAGTACAGGGCAACAGAGGGAAGGGGGGGTTGGGGGAGGTTGTACTAAGGCCTGGTTGGGGTCGTTGGGAGGAGGGAGGGAGGGTCATTATATACGGCTGGGGTGGGGGGGGAGGGAGGGAGGGGGGGAGGTCAGATGAAGACGCGTTCAGGACCTTGAACTTGGGCCCCACCTTAGGGTAACACCCCCCCCCCTCCCCTTCCCCCACACCACCACATCCTTCATCCTCCTCCCCCCTCCCCTCCCCCCTCCCCCCCTCCTCCTCCTGGTCTTTCGTAATGCCTCATCCGTGCGGAAGATTCAACCCCCCCCCCCCCTACACACCTTCCCCAGCTTTAGCGGCACTGAAAGCTTCCAGGAAAGGTAAGCTTTGAGAAGGTAAGATCCCGCCATGCGGATATGTGTGTGTGTGTGTGTGTGTGTGTGTGTGTGTGTTATGTTTGCTCGGCGTAATTTGTTATATCGGATTACGTCATACGTTCCGCTTGACCCCAGGCCACAGTGGACGGAGCGTGGACATATAGTGCTACAGTAGCGCACCTGCGCCTCACGCACCTGGTGACGGTCAAGTGCATTACGGTATGTGTTGGCGGGCCCCAGGCAACGGGGGCCCCAGGCAACGGGGCCCCTGGTGGCCGCCCGGGGAACCACACTTGACGCTCGAACATTCGCTGTTCTTCGTCTGTTGTACGAGCGGTGAACACATCTAAATGCGTGTCTTGTCTTTATTAATCCATTTTCGTATTATATTATACCATATATGAGGAATCCTGAGTTATTATATGAATTGAATTATATTGTTTACTTGTGAATGCAGTATAAGTTAGTAGGATCAAGTATAAGGCATTTGAATTCATTGCCGTTTAGCGAAGTCTCCGCTAGGTGGACAGTCCACACCCGCTCACAATATATTTGTAATATCTTGCGAATTTTTCCCCCCGTTCATATTTGCTTATTCTTATTTACTTATTCTTATCTCTCTCTCTCTCCCTCCGACAGCCTGTGATAAATGTAGTTATTATAAACACACAGACAGACAGACACCTTTTATCTCTTCGATAATGTCACAGTTGATAGTTTTGATGATATCCTGGTCATTGCCGTGTAAGTAATTGCATATCGCTAAGTAGGTCATTACCATTTAACGAGTCGACCATCGGCATCAGGTGGAACGTCGACTTCCCCACCTCGCTATGAACCAAGAGTGGTAATTCTATCGTTAAGTAGGTCATTACCATTTAACGAGTCGACCATCGGCATCAGATGGAACGTCGACTTCCCCACCTCGCTGTAAACAAAGAGTGGAAACATTAACGGAACGTCGACTTGCCATCGTAATCTACTATTATCGCTTCTAACGTTCAAATGCATATATATATATATATATATATATATATATATATATATATATATATATATATATATATATATATATATATATATATTGCCTTTCATCCAGAATTATATTATTCGTGGCAAATTTCCCTAACGAGGCAGAGGAGAGGGATCATGTAATCACGGAGCACTTGATCACGACGCCAAGTCATTCTAGAAAGGACAGATGACAAGGGCATCCTGGACGCCAAATATTTTGCGGAACATAAAAACGTTGGGAGTGTCGCGCGCGCGCGCGGGGGAGGGGAGACACACACACACACACACATGACATTGTTGGTCCTATCTGTCGTTGAACCTCAACCTCCTCCTCTCTCCTCCCTTCCCCCACCACCACTCTATACCTAACCTCCCCTCCCCCCTCCCCTCCCCTCCAGGACATTCCCTCCTCCCCCCTCCAGCGTGAGGAGCCTCCCCCCTCCCTCCAGCGGGAGGAGCCTCCCCCCTCCCTCTGCAGCTGGCGCGGGGTCAGGCAGGCCAGGTATGGTGTTTGCCCCCCCCCCCCCCCCCCCGGCCCTCGTGCTGGCTCCATTGTACTGCCTGCTTCATATCTACTATCTATCTACCTATCTATCCATGGACGTGTATCCCTTTCTGTGTCTATCACCCATTTCGTCACCTGAGTCCAGGACACACACAGATCTGCTAGAGGAGGTTTAGCAGAACACACACACACACACACACACACGCATACACACACACACACACACACACACACACACACACACACACACACACACTACCGTACCCGAGGTAAGGGAGACATTTGCAAGGGAAGGGATTATTGGCCGTGAAATAGTTTTACGCCTGGAGAGAGAGAGAGAGAGAGAGAGAGAGAGAGAGAGAGAGAGAGAGAGAGAGAGAGAGAGAGGTTGGAAGGTGAGATTAGATTCTTAATCCAGAGAGCACGCACGGTGAGACCCCATAGGTGTGTCGGCATTACCTTTGACCTGACCCCTCAGAGGTCATAGTAGATTTAGTAATAAGAATAAAGAAATGACTACGGAATTAAATCAAAACATGGCAGCGCAGGATTGAAATTCTCCCTTGTATTCCAAACACATACGCACGTACAGATGTACACACAGTAGGCATTTGTTTTTTGTTTTTTTTTGCACAAAATCGAGTTACCAGGTTAGTGAGGATCGAGGAACATCCCCTCAAAGTTCAGAGTTGAAAAGGGAGCATCTAGGAGGCGCTTCAAATATCAGATAATGCTATAAAAACAAAAGCCAGAGCGGTTGACATTCCAAGATGGCGCAGGTGGTGACGTCAGAGCTCGTCCCCCTAGCGGCGGCGTCGGCGACCTTGATCTTCCCGCGCTGCTCATCAGCTGATCGTCCGACGCCGCCCGCTGCAGCAGACGACACCAGTTCAGGCCATAAGGACTCCTTAATTATTGAGGTCAACCACCCTGGGCACGTCGTAACGACCCTTCACTACGATGGCCTGACCTCACCTAAAGGCTCAGCAGGTCAAAGGTCACGCTGTCATACTTAAGGGGGTCGTGCCGGTCTGGGTCAAAAGTCGTCGTCCTGAAAGGATTAAGCTTGTGCCTGACGTGTTGTATATTTCATTTGTTTGTTTATTTATTGTTTTTCTAGCAATAGTAGTAGTATCATGACTTTTATATGTTTTTATATTATTTTGCGTAGTGTTATTTTGATTGTTTTCGCTTTCGAATGATTATGACGTCACGGATGTGTGGGGGATGGGGGTCACGTGACCACAGCTCTGTCGTGGCTGCTCCCGTTTTTCGTTTCTGAATGGTGGTGACGTCACGGATGTAGGGTGGCGGGTCACGTGACCCCAATACGAAGGCGGCCGCTCCCGTTTTTTGTTTGTGAATGGTAGTGAGGACACGGGTGCTTTAGGGGGGGGGGTCGGTCACGTGATCAGAATACCAATCGTGGCTGCTCCCGTTTTTTGTTTGTGAATTGAGGGGGGAGGGTGACGTCCAGGGTGCGGGGGAGGGGAGGGAGGTGCCTGCGGGATGACTGGTCGCGGGCGGGCCTCAGTCACCCGCCCCAGGGCACGCCGCAAGGGTGGTATGCTCTGTCTGTGCTCAGAGATAGATAGACGGATAGATATGACCCTGGCTGAGCAGATAGATCGATAGATATGACCCTGGCTGGGCGCAGAGGTAGATAGATGGATTAGATATGTTGTGATGGTACGGGGGTACTGGCTAGGCTTGGGAGCCGGATTTGGGTGGGTGGAGTGTGAATAACATAGTTTTACTTTATGCGCTCTCTCTCTCTCTCTCTCTCTCTCTCTCTCTCTCTCTCTCTCTCTCTCTCTCTCTCTCTCTCTCTCTCTCTCTCTCACCAGCACTTACACCACCCTAATCGGTCCATAATTCAAAGCCTGTTCTTAGTTCTCTCTCTCTCTCTCTCTCTCTCTCTCTCTCTCTCTCTCTCTCTCTCTCTCTCTCTCTCTCTCACCAGCACTTACACCACCCTAATCGGTCCATAATTCAAAGCCTGTTCTTAGTTCTCTCTCTCTCTCTCTCTCTCTCTCTCTCTCTCTCTCATCCTAACATGGAGGGAGCCTCTTCCCCGCTGGCCTTGAGTGGAGGGTGTCACCCCAAATGTGACAGCGAGCGTGACAGTTGGTAACGCTGGCGTCCCCTACCGGCATTTTACACACACACACACACACACACACACACACACACCTTGCCACTGTTAACAGGTGGTTACGCTGGCTGTTACCAGCAGACCACACCACCAACAGTGGTGTGAGCGTAGGACACAACAATGGCCCACACGACCATTCGATACGCGTTTTCTGCCCTTGTTTTGTCGTCAGAACACTGCAGTGGAGCGGTCGGCCTTTCGTGTGACGTGATCTCACACGACGAGCGTCCGCAACGGTGTCGTGCGGTGAGGAGGGAACACAACATGGATGACAGGAGGTGAGGTATTCTACCCCAGGGTAGAGGAATGTACCCCTGGGGTAGATCTCACTCAGCAAGACCACGGGGCGTGGAGCGGGGGTTTACCCAGGCCAGGTCAGTGAGGCATGTACCTCACGGAGGGTGAGAGAGAGAGAGAGAGAGAGAGAGAGAGAGAGAGAGAGAGAGAGAGAGAGAGAGAGAGAGAGAGAGAGAGAGATTGTAGAGATAGCACTAAGACCACGCTTTGTATTATGGACGGGTTAGGGTAGTGTTAGTGCTGGTGGAGAGAGAGAGAGAGAGAGAGAGAGAGAGAGAGAGAGAGAGAGAGAGATGGGTGCTTGAGGGAGAGAGAGAGACAGCAGGTGGAGACTAGAGAGAGAGATAGGTACATATTCACCAGCGAAGATCTCTTGCCTCTGGGAAGACACGAAGCTAGACCCGCCGGGAGCCCAGCTAAAATATAATAATAACGGGTGGATAGAAAACGAGGTACGGGGAGGGCGGACTGAAATATTCCGTCAGGCTTTCAGGTTTGGCGTGTTCAGTGGTACTAGAAGGAAGGAGTAGATGATCAGGTAGTTCAGTAGTTAGAGAACACATGAGGCTTAGGCCACTTTACTTAAAGATCTAAAATCGACCTAAGGACTTAAGGGTTGAGATAATGTTAGTGTATCATCACGTAAATTTCATCTATTTATTCAGTTATATCATTTGGCTTTGCTTTTGTGATTAATACATTAATATGATTTAATTGTCTTTCGATTGAAATTACAAAAAATATTGGAATTTTGTTGTTGACTATGAGTGTACAGATTTCGGGTACTGATGCCTATAAAAAAAGAAAACGTAAATGCTGGCTGGAAAAAAATAGAAAACGTGTCACCTGTTCTTCGCAGTGATGATAGACTGTGACCGTAATTGGCGAAACGAGAGGAAATGAGTTGCACTGTCTGGCCGTAGAGGGCGTGGAAGTGACAAGGGAGGTTACCAGCTATTGCAAGATCCTGGTTCAGGTGTGCGCAGTTGGAAGGGATGAGGTGGGAGGTGGGGAGTTTTGGAGGGGGAGGGGTTGATGTTGTAGGGGGGAATGTAGTGGGGAAGGGCTGTTGTTGGGGAGTGTAGTGGGCGAAGAGAAGGATTAGAAAGATACTATCAATAAGGTCAGTGATTGGCTGGTCGTCAAACTGAATTGAAACGTTTGCTTTCGACTTCGTTGTATCGGGTGATAATATTGACTCTGTATGTACGTCAAGTTCACATCACATGAATATTTTATGATTTGATAAAAAAAAAGATGTTAAAAGAGAATATCATTCATGGTATCCATACTTACGTAAGTGATTACATGATTACCATACTTACGTAGGTGATTACATGATTACCATACTTACGTAGGTGATTACATGATTACCATACTTACGTAGGTGATTACATGATTACCATACTTACGTAGGTGATTACATGATTACCATACTTACGTAGGTGATTACATGATTACCATACTTACGTAGGTGATTACATGATTACCATACTTACGTAGGTGATTACATGATTACCATACTTACGTAGGTGATTACATGATTACCATACTTACGTAGGTGATTACATGATTACATTTAAGGTACCAGGCTTTCACCAGATAGACGAACACACGGTTTAACGATACGTTATAAGCTGTAGTCCCGACCTGTGGACTTGGCTGTTGTCCTGGGCGCTGCAGAAGGCTCATGAGGACATAAGTTAGTCCTGTGGTGGGAAAGATGTATGGAAGGAGATTCGAATTATTGACATGGAAATTAGGAAAGCGTGTGGGTTAAGACAAGGTCGTAGATTATAGGCAATGGAGGAGAACAAGGCTCAAAAATGATAGGCAGTCACGAAAACCAACTGAATAATTTATAGACAGTAATGAAACTCTTGTCTTGTAGATTATAGACCGCTTAGGACGGTATTGAACATACGATTATAGACGGTGATGGGAGAGCATGGATTATAGGGTAGTGTGCGATGAGATGGAAGTTACAGGCGGTGGAGGATGTTCATCAATGTAGGATTAAAGATTGGAGGAATGGAAGGCGCTGCAGGACTCTTGGGTGATGGAAGAGCGAGGGAGGATTTGGTGAGAGGTGAGGCCTTCCCCTGGGGGCCAGGACTGTCTGACGGGATGGGCAAACAAGGAAACATGAGGGAGTGCTGGCTGGGTTGCCAATGGCATGAGTTTCACCCGTGATAACAATGACTACGACAGTTTCCCCCTCCACATCCTGCTCCTTTTTCTCCTCCTCCTCCTCCTCCTCCTCCTCCCCGTTTTCTGTTGCAGTCAACATCCGCGCACTTCGTTATATACTCTTCGTTGTAGGTATGAGAACAACCGGTCAAGGTCGTGATCTAATGCCTCTCTCTCAACGACGTATGGCTCTGTATTACATAACAAAACCAGTTATTTCATGTTAACCTTTGAACATTGCAGGTAGTAGTGATTTTTGTTGTATTTGCTCTGTTTAGGATAAGTTATAACGAACTAGTGTAGATATAGGCTAGGTCAGGGTGACGAGGGCTAGGCTAGGCTGAATTAGGTGTATCTATGACTACCAGTATCGACTCATTGTAGCCATGGAAGTGGTGATACAAGTGACAATATGTGCTGTCTTTTGGGAGGTGGATGTTGGAGGGGAGGGAGGTTATGGACATGGGGAGAGTACGATTAAGGGTGATATGGCCTCTGCTTAGATTCTAATTCATTAAAAGTTGCTACATTTTGTGTTTATTGAACAACTTATAGATATCCTATGTTCGTGTTTGTAGGTTCTAAGCAACCTGTAGTGTGTGGAGACAGACTTGACGATATACCCACGAGTGATTCTGAGATATTTAAGAGACCTTGGAGGCCGTGTGAAGGATCAACAAAACTCTTAAGACAAACTTTAGATAATGCACCGCTGTGTAAACCTGACCTTCATAGAAAACGGGATCTCCTGGTCAAACAGTTCCACACAGGTTGGTGGCTCTGGCTTTACCTTGGGCCAGTCAGCTTAGAATATTACTTCCCGGTTCAAAGTTGAGGAAATTACACTCTCGTTTGATTCTTAATCATTTCCTTTCTATTCTCCCTTAAGTTTGATGCCCGAAATGCGTAGTTTTATGTATGATATCGAAGATCACAAGACATGAACCAAAAAGAGTTTCCAAGTTTGAACGAAGAGGGATGGATTTGAAGTACTGAGTTTGTCGACCCGACTTGTGTTCAACAAGGTTATAGGAAGAGAAGTAATTGCACGGTTCTTTGCGAGGTAAGATAGAAGTGACATAACGGTCAACCTTCGTATAGCTGGCTGCACGCAGAAACTGTGGGAAGCGCCAGGTTTTGTTGAGGGCTGGGTCACAAAGCAGACAGGTCATAAGAGCAGCAGGCGAAATAATTTCCTTTTTAAAAACAGAAGCAAAGGAGGAGGAGGAGGAGCAACACGAAATTAGATGGAAAGTGAAAGATTGGAGAGATGATAAGCAAGAAGAGTTAAGGCGAAAAAGCCTTCGATTCCATTAAGGGGAGACGAAATGTAGATGCTCGGCCGAGACATGTAGGCAGGACTCCAGTACATAAGGAATTGAGATCCTTGTTGATATTAAATAAACTCAACAAGATAAATGTGTGACGTAGAGTATTATCAGTTTTGGGCTCGCAGATCTTATAATTCTTCGGCAAGGATTTTACAGTTTACATCGCTTGTAAAAGAACTTGCATGTCATTGTGTAAATGAATCGCATTTGTTGGTCCTTACGATTTACATAATCTGGTAGTTATGTTTTACGTGTTGGTAGTCGCCACTTCTGATGGTAAGACGCCATTGGTCATTAGAATGATTACATAACTCAGTCACATCATCAGCCAAATACATAGATCTTGATACGAATCTAAAACAATGTTCACAGTTAAATACATTTTGATTCATATTTCAAAATACTAACATGGCTAGGATCCGGTACACTAATTTACTTTTTACTAGTACTTAAGTAACTAGGCTATGGAACATCCCAATGGGACGATCCCACACCTCGTAATGGTGCGTTCACAAATACTTGGTTTGCCTCACTTAAGTGAATTATTAGCACCAGTGGCTAGGCAACAGGACCCGGTAGTAATTATGATTGACGCCGAATAGGTTTTAATGATCATGATAATTACAGCAGTCGGTACACAAGGCCATTGAGGAGCTGCCACAATCATTTTAATGATATCGGTAACAACCCGATCACCAGGATACCTCAAATTGCCGATAAATTAGTTAGTCCTTCGCGTTGCTTGTAATGCCATGAGCGATAGGCTTCACCGACCATGTGTGAGGTTTAGGTGTTATTTCAGGAGAGAGCAATACTGTAGCATTGACCTGTGGTTATTATATACAAAGGCCACCAGACCCTGGACGAACCACATCACGCCATCATTTGCCTCCCTTACTCATCCTTACGTCGGGGGACTAGCAGTTAACACGTAAGACATCACTACGTAGTTTTACTCAGTGCGTGGTGTGTGTGTGTGTGTGTGTGTGTGTGTGTGGAAGGGGCTGGGGGGCCGTCATAAACACTGGTGTTGTGTCGTCCTGTGTCAACAGGGATGACTGTCTGCTGATGACGCCTTCCGTCTCTCGCTGTCCTTCAACTTGACTCATGCATTCCTCACCGCCACTCAGTCCAACCAACCTTGGGGATGGGTTATACCTGCTTAGGCTCCCGCAGCGAGGCGCATCTGCCGCTGGCTCGTTGTTTACACAGTCTCTGGTTGTACTTGCAGCAGTCGGTGTTCGGGATTAAAAGGCTTTCCATTATGGTCGGTGCCTGTATGAATGACACGTATTACCTCATGTCTGGTGACTTAAAAAGCCTTAAAAGGCATAGGTTATTGTATATGAGGTTAGTTATACAATAAGTTAGCTTGGGTAAAGCTGAGTGAAGTTAGGTTAGCTTGGGAAACACCAGTTTTGGATAGGTTAGGTTAGCTTTGGAGACGTAAGAATGGGGTGGCTGTACTTAGGATTGCGTTGGCCTAGGATGCATTAGGTAATGTTAGGTTGCATCAGACTGACTCTGTCAAGGTTATGATGTGCTAGTCTGCCTTTGCATAGGAATAAGAAGCTGCCAGCTGAAAGCACGTTTCAGTTCTCGTGTATCAAACACCCGGCGTGTCTGAAAGTGATTTTTGCATTTTTGGTTTCAGTTATCTAGCTCCTTGAGGGGAAACTCGACATTAAGGATTATCCATTGCTTTAGAAGTACAGATTTACATTATTGGTATTTACGATACCCAAGCAGTTGTTACAGTATTCAAGTACATATTGATACTATTTAAGAGCGTACCTAAAGTATTGAAATGCTTTGGAATACTATGTAGAGGGTTTAGTAAGAGTATTTAAAAGCAGTTACAATATTCAATTACTCATTTATGATATTCATGCACCTTCTTACATCACTCAAGCATCGCATTACCATGCAAGCACCTGTACACAATAAACAAGCAGTTTATTATACAATTTTGATACTTATTGATGATGTTCAAGCACCCAGATAACATATTTTCAAGAACCTAGTCTGAATATTTAAAGGCTTTTTTTTAATTTTTACAGAAATCGCGCTCATAATTAGAGTATTCTAGGTGTATACCTAAAACAGTGTTAGGGGTGTTTACTTAAACAGCCAAACATACTAAAAGGCGTCTACCTAAAACAGCCAAACATACTAAAAGGCGTCTACCTAAAACAGCCAAACATACTAAAAGGCGTTTACCTAAAACAGCCAAACATACTAAAAGGCGTTTACCTAAAATAACCAAGCATCCTAAAATGTATTTACCTAAGATAACTTACCCTGCTGTGGTAGGCATATCCTGTTATGGCCTCTGCACAGTAAGTACGGTGTCCATTGTAGTTTTGCAGATGCATTTTCCGGTCTTAAGATCATTGTGCTGTGCCACATTACCGTGGCCATATTCTGAATAATGGAATTGTCCTTTTCCGTGGCATAGATAAAGCGTTTGTTTGTTATGATGTGTATACTGTTGCTAGGTTGGTGATTGACTTAATTAACAAGGAAATAGTTAGCGTTGCTGTTTCTTTGTGTAGCACATCAGTGAAGTGTGAACATAAGTGATTTAATTCTTTTGTGTACTAGCCAGATTTACTTCGCTGATTATATATAATGTATGATGACGTGGTACTGTTTATTGTTTACGTTTTACGTTGCGTTATTCTTATATAAGTGTGCGTCGTACGGTAACACCAGACCTTAATTAGTCATACGATAATTAAGTTTCCTACTCTTGTGAAAAGTTTGTTGATAACTGCTACGTACGATAACCAACTAAAGCAGTTTTGGGATTACGATGATTCATTTTTTTTATCATGCGAGATGTATGGTTACATGTTCTCTACTGACAACAATGACTTCTTTGATCTTTATATTTTTGTGGATCATAAATGTTTTTGTGATATGCAGTTTTACTGCGTCTCTCTTTGAACTTTATGAGAAAGAATATGTGTTTGCGCTCTGAGCATTATAGCCATTCGTTGCATCGTACCTGTGTGATGTCTGATAATCGCTGTACTTCAGAACTTTATGATGTATATACGATTGCCTCATACTTGTGAGGTGTACAGTAACTACTTAAACCACGTACGATGTCTTAATCCCATCGTATCGTGAGGTGTACGATGTCTTCATCCCGCCGCATCGCGATGCGTACGATAATGTACAGCATACCGCTTTATCTCAGTGATGAACATATATATATATATATATATATATATATATATATATATATATATATATATATATATATATATATATATATATATTCCACGGCTGAATAACTTGATAGAAGTGATGGGCGTCTCTTTTAGCCGTGAACTTTCCAGACTTGCTTTTAACCTTTTCCTGGAACACCAAGGAAGGAGGATATCCGCTATCTTTGTGCGCCTTGTGTGCGTATTACATAAATCCGTTCCCTGGAGATTGGCTTATTTGAGAAGCTTCACGACGCGTGTGTGTGTATCTATCTCTTCCTTTGTGCTTTGTGTTGACATGTTTATGTTATGATGATCCGACATATACGAGTGACTCGAAGCCAAAATGTGGTTCTGAGCCGACCAAGATGGTCCATGTTTACGCTCATGCTTCCAGAAAGAGTCAGGCCATTTTCACCCGTAGTGTTATATATATATATATATATATATATATATATATATATATATATATATATATATATATATATATATATATATATATATATATGTGTGTGTGTGTGTGTGTGTGTCTGTGTGTGTGTGTCTGTGTATTATGTTTGAGTGTATATATATTACGCTTTGAGTGTATATACGTGGATAACTTTGAGGTATACATATGTATGACCTGACCCTCACGGACCCCACAGGTATGAGTCCGGTACGGAGGTAGTACCGGCTGACCGGGCCTCCACCTCGGTGCTCCAGCTGGGGTGCCCTGTGGGCTCCACCTCCTTCAGGCAATGCTCCTTCAGCCCCTGCACCTCCTGCCGCTCGAAGAACGCCGTCTTAAACGTCAGGTAGGTCACGTGTGTCCCCCTCCCCTAGCCATTAGGTTTTCGAGGTCCCAGGACACTCTGATGTCCTAGGAGGTCCTGGGATACGTCCTAGCAGATCCCAGGTCCATCTACGTTAGGACTGGCTACTATCCTAGCTGGTTCTAGGACCATCATGAGTGTTCTCATAGGGGGTCCTCTCAGCAGGTCCTAGGAGCATCAGGTTTGGCCTGAGTGTTCACACATGGGTCCTAGCAGAGCCTAGGACCCTCAGGTTAAGGCCTGGGTGTTCTCAAGAGGTGTTCTCACAAAATACATAACACGAACTTCAATAACGTAATTAAAAACAGGTCATTTTTACTTTAGATTTAAACAGGCAATTACATGAAGGTGGTTCAGTATGTAATCACCTGTAATTGGCACTATCGAGTGAACACATCGTCTTACGAGCTTTATGATGAGTTTAACCCTTCCCTCCCTCCCTCCCTGTGCAGGTGTACGAGGGCGCCAACGCACCGGTGTCCCAGCCGTGTGTCGGGAGGCCCGCAAAGGGCGTGGCAGCGGTGGCAGGAGTCGTGCTACCTGGTCCTGGACAACTACCGTGTGTCCCGCGACGCCGCCAGGGACATGTGTCGCGAGAGAGGCGGCGAATTGGTCACCATCCGCTCCCAGGTGGGTCACGGGTCATTGAGTTGTCCCTTCCCAGGTCACGAGTCACTGACTCTTCCCCTCCCAGGTCACATGTCACTAACTCGTCCCCTCCCCGGTCACGTGTCACCGACTTCGTTCCCAGGTCATGTATCACTGATCCTCCCTCCTCCTCCTTCCTCCTCCCAGGCTGAGCACGAGTATCTCTCAGAGCTGCTGGCGGGGTCGCTGGACGACCTCTCCTTCTACACGGACGGCGGGGGCGTGTCCATGGGGGGCCTGAAACTCTGGGCGTGGCAGACGACGCGTCAGAACCTACGCTACGCCAAGTGGTGGCCAGGTGGGTGTGGCTGGTCATCTGGTTGTACTGTACGGAGGGAGGGAGTTCCCCCACACACTCTCTCGCGGGGGCCCTATCTAATGAACCCTCTCTTTCCTCCATAACTACTTCTTCAAACTGTTTGATTCTGTCCTTATTTAACCCAGTCATCATCGCTCCTCTCTATCCGTCTATCTGCTGTGGTTTGGTATGAGGAAAGACGTGGTTTGTCTCCTCTTTAGCCACTTGCTCTGTGTGGGTCTTGTTGTTGAGGTGCGTCGTTGCCTCATATTTGCACCTCACGAAGACGCGTTCGCTGTCGACACCATCAGAACTGGTTTAGAAACTTCGATGTTGTGAGCAAGTCACGCCTTACTCTTCTTTTTTTTTTTCTTCTTCTTCACGATGCACACCTCTATGGCCTCTTTCAGATCAAGTCAGTAGCTTTAAGGTAGATCATGAGGGCTTCCTCATGACCACCAGGGCCTCATGGTGGGCGGGGGCGTTCCAAGACACACACACACACACACACACACACACACACACACACACACACACGCCTTAAATGCCTCCATCTTAACCTTTTGACCTGTTCCTTCCTGTGGCAGGATGGAACACCTCTGGCTCAGGGGCGGCGCCCTCGCCGTCGTCGTCTCCTTCGTGTCTCATCCTGAGGAAGTCCTACCCTTTGGTGGCCTCCTCGAGGTCCTCCTCCTCCTCCAGCACCTACGACAGCGGCTTCTTCTTCTTCAGCGCCGCCGACTGCACGGAGAAGCGCGCCCTAGTGTGTCAGGCCGGCCTCAAGAATGTTGGTAAGTAGAGAGTGTGTGTTCCTACCGACGACTTCTGACGGAGGGTTCCTACTGACGGAGGGTTCCTACCGACGAGTACTGACGGAGGGTTCCTACCGACGAGGACTTACGATGAGACATTCCCTGCGACAGGATCAGGATATAAGGTTAGTCGGTGTCGCTCATTGCCGTGATGTACTGTAGGGTCAAGGCGAACCTCACACTACCGTGGGAGAATGAGTGATACACACTCGTTAAAGATGATTATAAGTGTGTGTGTGTGTGTGTGTGTGAGAGAGAGAGAGAGAGAGAGAGAGAGAGAGAGAGAGAGAGAGAGAGAGAGAGAGAGAGAGAGAGAGTAAGAGAATCAAGATTGCAAGAGAAGTAAGATAAAAAGAAAAAAAAAAGATAGCCACAGCGAAAGGGAGCGCCCGAAGCGTAAGAAAGATAGGGAAACAAAGAGAAACACACACACACACACACACACACACACACCAGACGAAGGGACGGGATGATGAAGCCCTTGGACCTCCCGTCGTTGGTAGAGGGCGGCGGCCTGCTGCGGGCGGGGTCTTGCGTCTCGTCCAACCGTGAACATCGAGACTCGAGACTTTGATTTGCCTCGTCAGGAGGTTCCTCTCGCTGCCACACCCTCGCATGATGGCGCCCTCCACCCTCCACCTGGTGTTCATGTCTCATGACGGTAGAATAAAGCCCCGGGGGGGGGAGGGGGAGGGAGGAGTCTTACGTCGCTGGAGGCACGTATCTCGGGTGGGCAGGTGCGGCTGCGACTGGTGTAGAATGAGTGGAGTCACAGCGCACGACAGGATATGCAGGTCACTTGAATGAGATTCACTCTGACGTTGTGTACTGAGCGGGTAGGGCGGGTTAAGGCGAGTGCAACGCAGAGGAGAGGCGCTCATTTCACTCCTGACGATGGCTTAGGACGTCTGTGGCTCGATGGGCTTGCTAAGGGTGGCTTGGGACGTCTGTGGCTCGATGGGAATGTCTGTGGTTGCCGTAGGCTTGCTCGGGACGCGTCTGGGCTGGGGTGGGCTGGGCTGGGGTGGGTGGCGGTGTTATGGTATACGAGGTCAGCCAGGATGTGCAGCCTTGAACCTGAGCCTTTGTCATGCTCTGCTCACCCATGGCCTTGGCATCCCCACCTCCTCCTCATCATCTTCCTCATCATCATCATTCTCTTCCTCCTCATCTTCCTTCTCATCATCATTCTCTTCTCATCTTCCTCCTTATCATCATTCTCTTCCTCCTCATCTTCCTTCTCATCATCATTCTCTTCTCATCTTCCTTCTCATCATCATTCTCCTCCTCATCTTCCTTCTCATCATCATTCTCTTCTCATCTTCCTCCTTATCATCATTCTCTTCCTCCTCATCTTCCTTCTCATCATCATTCTCTTCTCATCTTCCTCCTCATCATCATTCTCTTCCTCCTCATCTTCCTTCCCATCATCATTCTCTTCTCATCTTCCTCCTTATCATCATTCTCTTCCTCCTCATCTTCCTTCTCATCATCATTCTCTTCTCATCTTCCTCCTCATCATCATTCTCTTCCTCCTCATCTTCCTTCCCATCATCATTCTCTTCTCATCTTCCTCCTTATCATCATTCTCTTCCTCCTCATCTTCCTTCTCATCATCATTCTCTTCTCATCTTCCTCCTCATCATCATTCTCTTCCTCCTCATCTTCCTTCCCATCATCATTCTCTTCTCATCTTCCTCCTCATCATCATTCTCTTCCTCCTCATCTTCCTTCTCATCATCATTCTCTTCTCATCTTCCTCCTTATCATCATTCTCTTCCTCCTCATCTTCCTTCCCATCATCATTCTCTTCTCATCTTCCTCCTCATCATCATTCTCTTCCTCCTCATCTTCCTTCTCATCATCATTCTCCTCCTCATCTTCCTTCTCATCATCATTCTCCTCCTCATCTTCCTCCTCATTATTCTCCTCTGTCGCGTATATGGCCGGCGCGTCGAGACACGTCGTCTGAATGTAAATTGGCAGTTGGACAACAACACCCACCCCCCGGGGGGCAAGATGGCCTCAGGAAATGCTCCCCCAACCCCCACCCACTCTGCCTCTCCCTTCCCTCCTCATCATTACATTCATTCGTCTACCTCCCTGGAATACCACACACACACACACACACACACACACACTCGTCCACCTCCCTGGAATATACACCCCCCCCCCCCCCACACACACACACACACACACCGTTTTCTTAGAACACTGGAATTCCACCGAAATATCATCTTCCTTCGATCTCGCCACCGCCTCTCTTGCGTGGATTCCACCCTGGCAGTCCACCAGGACCCGCGCGGGGGCGTCATCAGCCCACCACTTCTTGGCCCAACTTGGCCCAAGAACCCGCAGGCCAGACCGACTCCTCGAACGCCGCCTCACTTGGCCAGGTTTCCATGCGCGAATTGTCCATGAGATGAGGAACGCCATTGTGTACAGCTGCTGGTAGTCCTGGGACAAGCTACTGCGTCACATAATGGATACTGGGACAAGCTAATGCGTCACATAATTGATACTGGGACGCGCTACTGCGTCACATAATGGATACTGGGACAAGCTACTACGTCACATAATTGATACTGGTACAAGCTCCTGCGTCACATAATGGATACTGGGACACACTACTACGTTACTTGATTGCTGTGTGGCCGTTGACAACTCACAGGTGACGGGCCGTTGCGATGTCTGTTTCCTTCCCTGCACTGCTAAACTTTGGAACATTTCACCATCTCATAAGTCCACAACCTCTCTCTCTCTCTCTCTCTCTCTCTCTCTCTCTCTCTCTCTCTCTCTCTCTCTCTCTCTCTTTATTCATTGGACAGATTTTCCATTTCATAAACACTCAAATCGTTTATTTTTTCTCGCCTTATTTTTGTACGTCTGTCTGTACTATTGTATGTTCCACTTAGATCTTGGCTTTGGGCATGACAGTTAGTTGCCTGTGACTGGCTCTGTCAACTGTAAGGGAAAAAATCAGAAAACAAATAAAAAGATAATCATAATATATGATAATAATAATAATAATAATAATAATATTAAATGATAATGATAACGATAATAATAAATGATAATAATAATGATGATAATAATAATGATAATATTAAATGATAATAATAACGATAATAATAAATGATAATAATAATGATAATAATAATAATAATAATAATAATAATAATAATAAAAAGAATTGGCATTTTGGGGGAGAATGAGCCAACGTGAGAGGAATGTAAGTACACGAAAGAAAACGGGACTTCCCAGGGGGGACACAGACCTTCAATTACGAGACGCACGTCTTTGTCTCTCCCTCACCTATACTCTGGCGAATTTGTACCGTTCATTTTCCTGTAATTATTTCTGATTATCTGCTGATATTCCTTCTAAAGCGGAAACGAGGTTTTATATGAATAGGTTTTGGGTATTATTTTCCTTAGACATTGGGTGTTTAGTTTTGTAACATGTTTTTATTTCTGATCAATTTTGTTTTCCTACCCTTGAAGTTGTCATACACTTTATTTTCTACTTTTACATCGTAGATCATCAACTCTTGTTTTGCCAGATATGGGTTAGGTCATTATTCATGTAGAACCTCTGGTAATATTATTATGCGACCATGATCAGTTGGTGTTTGGCTTAGGGAGAATTTTGTGGTGGGCAGGTGTGGGTTCATGTGGCCAGCTGGGGTTTTGGTCTGTTATACGTCGTTGTATTGAGGTTTTATCTCGTGGTTTTTAGGTCTACGTAGTCATAGATACTTGGGGTTTTATTACATGAGGTTTTGCCCCCTGAGGTTTTTATTGGATGGGTTTGGATAAGGTTGATTTTGTCTTGGGTCAGAGAATTTTATGGAATATTTGAGATTTATGTAAATTTGGGGACAAAAAAACCGAAGTTTCGTGTTGATGAAGTTTGCAGTTTTATTATTCTCGTCTCATAAGGGTTTATCTTTCATGCGGGGGGGGTGAGGTTTTATTTTATATATTTATAAACCCCTTCGTTCCATCATCACGGCATCACCATGCTAAACCACATACAGCCGTAAGGGTGACGGTATCATAAGATGGCATTAGTATACTGAGTCTTAGCAAAACATGGGGATGGTGGGAGGAGAGGGTGGGTATAAGGGCGTACCCAACCCGAGCTTTCCTTCTGCCCTTGGAACCAAGGCCAGGGTGGCCCGTGGGCTGACCTTGGGGGGTCGGGAAGGCACCACCTACACCCCAGAGATTACGACCCCACGGACCACGACGGTACGACCCTGGACCACGACGGTACGACCCTGGACCACGACCCAGGAACACAAATATACGACTACTTGAGTATGATGACCTGGTTTAGGTCAAAGGTCGGGTCTTCATACCCAGGGGTCCTTCCATCATTGTTAAAGATTAAGTCATTACGATGCTTAAACCTTTTTCGAGACATATATACATATGTCTGTCTCATCGCGCATGTATATATAAGTATACATATCTATGGATGGGTATTTGTATACTTTATAGGCAAGTCGGTGATAAGGTATTAACCACATTAAAGGCTAATATGAAGACACCTCAGAGGCTGTGTTTATCACCTAGAATATAGTATGTTGACGGGCGCCAGGAAGGGTAGGGGAGTGGTCAGTAAAACCGTCCTTCTTCAGGCCTACCAAGGAGGATGGTTCAGCACACCCGTGGTCCTTGACCATCACAAACTCGTAAGTCACGATGGTGTGGCGCGCGGGGGGGAGTCTGTTGTGTCAAGGTAGGCCATCCCCGCGCACGGACGGACGGTCATGTGCTTATGTAAGTCGTAACCAGGCTCAGCCACCGCTTCACTGAACAGCCACACAGTCAGCGTCACTAGAGGTGGCACACACACACACACACACACACACACACGGAAGAAAGATATATTTTCATGTTTCAAAGCTTCTCTTTGGGTTATTTTACTTACATTTGACTGGGTAAAAAGAATCATTTACGGATATATATATATATATATATATATATATATATATATATATATATATATATATATATATATATATATATATATATGATAGATATTTATATTGGAGCCTCTGTGAATGTGAGTGAAAATGAAGGTTTATGAACTTATATGGAAAAATTACTTGCCCATGTAGATGGCAAGAGTGATGTTTACAATTATGACGTCATAGCTTCCTTAATGTATTGACCATATATTGTGCTCGTCTCCCGCAGGTGTGGCCAACAGAAAACTCTTATATCTCCTTTTTTGAAGCTTAACGATCCTTTAGATTCCAACTCCCCAAATGAAAATAGTTTTTCACCTTTTACATTATCATTTTTTCTTCGCTTGTTTTTCGTAAAGAGAACTGTAGGTTCTGATTCATTATTATATGTAATGTTACTAGCGTTAATAAAATCTAACCCGATTCTTATGCTGGGTCTGTCTGTTTGGATTTTACAGAAGTTCTGCTACACTTGTATAAACATCGATTTAGAATTTATTACACTAATAGTGTCTTATGTCGGCAGACTTTGGTCTGAGCGAACTGAGATGAAACCATATTTATGTTCCTGTAATAATTATTGTCAGACTAATTAGTTCTTGCATAGATTTCATGACGCTGAAAATAACTGAAAAAAAAATCGTGAAGACAAAAAATGTGATTTGTAGGATTAACTTAATAATACAATTGATGGGATTGCTATTGAGATATTGTCCTAACCTTATCCAGTATTAACTGTGTAGCAAATTATTTATGGACTCATTAAGGAAAAATAAGTGTTTGATTATCAGACTCTCTTTCCCACGCTGTACATTTTGTGACTCAAAAAGAGAAGACATACAGACATTACCAAAGACCATTAGACCATTGCATTTGTCCTTCTACCATCTCTGTCCTGCCATTACTCGGGAATATTTTTATGAGTTTATCTAGGAACTTTTTGCCCAAAGATATGTTCATCAAGCTCATTGTCGACCTTATCTTTCTCCTTGACACCAGCAGGAAGTACACTGTGGTCCGGGAGCCACATAGTGGATTTCTTAATACACTAAGTCATGCGTGTGGCAGGGAAGCATTCAGTGCCGGGACGCCTCACTGATGTTATCTTACACCGACACACCTCCATGTTTTTTCCTCGTTAGCCACTGATACTAACATCTAACATCTGTCTTCTCTTATGTCTTCATTGTTCTCCCAGTTGTTGTTAAACGAAATTAACGACTGGATAGCGCATTTAATTAATCCCAGCCGGGCAGCTGAACAATATAGTGATCCTGGCCTTACCCACTCAGCGAGGATATACGGTATGTCTGGGTCTATTGTTTTAAATTTTTTTTTTGAATTGGTTGTTACAATCAGTGGAATGGCCATCGTGAGAGGCAACTTACTCACAGCAACGTTGAAGGTTATAACTCTCAAATATTTGACTATGAGAAGCCATCAAGTGTGAGTTGTCAATGCAGGACCGTTGTAAATCAACTCAAAATTTGGATGAACTTTCAAAATTTTGCTTAACTTTCAAAATCTGGTTTATGGAAAGATGTAGACCGACATAATATCATTTAATTTGATCAGTTATCATTATGTACGTCATCTCCATTTACTTATCTCACTGTTATCTATAATTCCCCCCTCTTACAGATTATTTCACAATTGTTATAAAGTGTTGTAGAGATTTGAGATATATTTTGCTAACGTGATGTGCTGTGTCGTCATCACTAGGATGTTACCATGGCGACGGTACGAGCTACTCCGGGCGGGCGGACGTGTCCGCTTCAGGGCGAACCTGCCTCTCCTGGACCGATCCTAGAATCAACTCCCTGCAAGGGCGGTCCACCCGGGCCAGGAACTTTGACCTGGGCCTCATCGGAGCCCACAACTACTGCAGGAACCCCGACGGAGCCCAGGGCCCCTGGTGCTTCGTGGACGCCCTCACGGCCGAGCCCTGCGACGTGCCCGCGTGCAGTGACGTCATCGCCGGGGAAACTCCCGCACCCGGTAATTACGACGCTCGTTCACTTAACGACCCAATTGTCGTTGCCTTTCGTTCGGTTGTGGTTTCACAATATTGTGATTTCAGAGTAGATCTTGTGGAACACTTATTCATTGGGTATTGGCATCGTATGTAATCACAAATTCCATCGATCGTGACTTTAAAGATGCGTATATTTCAGTAATATACGCTTTTTTTTTTTTTTATTACGCCCTGCCGTTTGGTGATGCCAGGACAGGTCTTACAGTATCATAGTGCGTAAAGTTTACATAATAACGTTCCTGTATGCCATGAATTTTGGTTTTCACTAAAAGCATTATACCTGTTCGAATTTCTCTAAAGTAATTGACATCTTACTACATTCCAGTCCCGAAACACATTTGAAATAGTATGAAAATAAGTAGTTTAACATGCTAATTGGTTTAGAACGCTAGGAAGTATAAGAACGGTGGAAAAACTATTGATAATTTAACTGTAGTGTACTGGAAATTGTATGCTAGATCTTAAAAAGAGTTCGTTATATTACATTTAGAACTTTTATATCTTCCATATAGAGGTATTCACATCACTGGAGAAAGGGGATTGTATTAATCATGTGCTAAAGACCGAAAATCCTGTTTTAGTGGTATTTTGACCGATTTTTATATGTAATGAATGATAACTTCACAGTTGATGTTAAATGTAATCTTTTCTGTTACTTTCTGCTGTCATTATGGCCTCTACGTGTTGGTTTTAGTGAAAGCAATTAGATAATTTATTTTAACCTAGATTGGGTTTATCTTCCTTAGGTCCCCTAAGATTAGTTAAGTCTTATTAGGTTGCCGATATTGGTCTATTTTACCGACCAGTGTCGTGTGAAACGCACTGGCCGATATTCGCAGCGTTATTAAGATGTTTTAGTATATGCTGTAAGTTTCGTCCATCCCATAACTTAGTATTTTGAAGAAGAAAAAAAAAATGAGTGCAGTAACTGCAGGCTTTCGTTCTAATTTGCATATAAAAACGGTGCAGAAATGGCGGGAAAAGCAACTAGAAGCTAGTCAGTCAGACACCATTGCAAAAGGTTGGGTACTAGTGTGATGTAATGGGCCTCTAGGGACGTCATGGTCATTGATATTCTCCCATGGAACTAGGGAAGTCCAGGGTTCGACCCCCGTGCTGTGATATCTTAAATAGATCGTATTATTTTCCGACTCTGGCTATCCCTCGTGTTTTTAAGGACGGTGCTAGGCTAGAATCCTTAATGAAACGCGACTGTACGACCCGTAGCCATTGTCTTGACCATTTTTTTTTTTTAGGGTCAGGACACAAGGGTCGTACCATCGTCTTAAATAATTTATTCAGAATTTCCCATTGACACACAGTTTACCAATGATCAACGCGTCTTCCTACTTTTCACCTTGGATGCTAAAACTCGTATTTTTTGGTTTCATTGTGATCTAACGAACTATATTATAGCTTCCTGACCTAGCTCATATACTGTGTGGTTCCTCACCAAACTAATTTACGAACGGCATCTAACTTAGCTATAGTTACTTAATATCTAATCTAGTCAAGGTTAGATTGGAAGGTAAAAGTTAAGGGTAGATATTATTTGGTTGTTTAGATAACCAGTACCTAATGTCTCTTAAGTTAGGTTAGAATAAAAGTTAGGTTAGATGTTTGGTTGTACTCTTAACTAATACCTCGTCTACTGTAGGAAAAGTTAGGGTGATAAGTAGTTGAGCAGCAGCTGGTTGAATGGGTAATAACGACCAATCTCTCCTAGGTTAGGGAAGATGTCAGAGTTCGATGTTCATGAACGAATACGCTGTACTGAAAGGTTTCAGGAATCCTTCCTTCTGTAGACGATTTGAACCTTAGAAAATAATATTTACAGCATCAACTGCATTGCACGTAAACAGGTTTTGGCTTTAAGACAGCTCAACGGTCAATAGCCTTTTAATAACTGTGGGTGCATACGACCTTCCATGATTGGATTAACCTTGGTATGCGAGATGTTTCGTAGAACTGGATAAAAAGAGATGTACAATCTTTCCTCATGTAATATCTACGTGTAGGGTTGAGTATGGTCGAATGCTTTCATCGTGAAATACTTTACTTGTGCGAATATGTATTAAGATATATCATGGCATATCCCAGTAATGTGTGTTCGTATGTAGATTTAGTTAACTTTTTTCCGGTGGATAGGATGCATCGAGTACGCACTGTGGCATGTTTTCTCCTGCCATATATCTATATTTTCCCTTATTTCACGTAGTTCATGCGTTTACCTGAGGTACGTAACGTGAAACAAAATTATACTGTAAATTCTCGGTATTATGGGAAAACTTAATTACCATCATTTATCATAATTTAGATTAGTTGTAATTTCGTAGAAGAATGAAGTGTAAAATCTGGCATCAAATTAGGCCATTAAAGTTTAGGGTAACGGTGTCGGGTAGGCCACCAAAGATCAGCGTGTGGTGTCGGGCAGGCCACCAAAGATCAGCGTGTGGTGTCGGGCAGGCCACCAAAGATCAGCGTGTGGTGTCGGGCAGGCCACCAAAGATTAGCGTGCGGTGTCGGGCAGGCCACCAAAGATTAGCGTGCGGTGTCGGGCAGGCCACCAAAGATTATCGTGCGGTGTCGGGCAGGCCACCAAAGATTAGCGTGCGGTGTCGGGCAGGCCACCAAAGATTAGCGTGCTGTGTCGGGCAGGCCACCAAAGATTATCGTGCGGTGATGGGCAGGCCACCAAAGATTATCGTGTGGTGTCGGGCAGGCCACCAAAGATTAGCGTGCGGTGTCGGGCAGGCCATCAAAGTTTAGCGTGCGGTAACGGGCAGGCCACCAAAGATTATCGTGCGGTGACGGGCAGGCCACCAAAGATTCTCGTGCGGTGACGGGCAGGCCACCAAAGATTATCGTGCGGTGTCGGGCAGGCCACTAAAGATTATCGTGCGGTGTCGGGCAGGCCACCAAAGATTGTTGTGCGGTGTCGGGCAGGCCACCAAAATTTATCGTGCGGTGTCGGGCAGGCCACCAAAGATTATCGTGCGGTGTCGGGGAGGCCACCAAAATTTATCGTGCGGTGTCGGGCAGGCCACCAAAGTATAGTGTGACGGTGCTGCTTAGGTCACCAGAATTTACCGCCATGCTGTGACTTTACCACTGGACTCGAGACGACCTCCATTTTGGATTTTCAAGAATTACGTGATTCTCGTTAAATTCCTGGCCACTTGGGGAATGCCTGTCTCCTCATTTTATAAATTCCTTACCCCAAACCTGTTATGATCACTGGGGACGACTGTATTAATATCCTCTCCTGCCTGTCCATTTCTCTATCGAATTTCCTTATTTTTTCATGATTGATCCTGTCTGAAATCAACTCGTAAAGTATTACGATTCTTTTCTATTACCCATGAGGATCATATATATATATATATATATATATATATATATATATATATATATATATATATATATATATATATATATATATACACCCAATTTGGGCCTCAAATGGTTAATCCTTGTATTTGCCTGTGTCTACAATGACGTGTATGTTGTTTATCCATCATTCTGTTTTTTAACTTTAGATTATTGTTCATATGATTACCCTTTCTATTTTTTGTACTTAATAATGACTGCTTTATATTGTACCTTCCATTTTTGTACCTAAATTTGACTGATTTAAAACTTGGTCCTTCATTTTTTCTTCTTAGAATGACTGGTTTATGTATGAGTATATGACTTATACATACAGTGACTGACTGTAAATTTATTCTTATTTTGTAACTAAGACGATGAGTTCTTGCTTTCATTCTTTAATTCTACTTAAATCTTAGATTATCCCTTCCCTCTCACTCAGTTTATACATTCTTAAATGTTCATTTTCTTGTGCACCGTCTGGGCACTACTTCGCTCCGCGGTTTGAAGCACAAGAGGAACGGACCTAGGCTACTGATGGCTTCCCGCGCATGTCAACATAAATCATGGGTTTATTATGTTCTTGACAGGTACCCCGACCCGAGCCTCAACATTTTTGCGCCCCCGCCAGACCACCACCACCACCACCTCCTCTCCTCCTTTCTCCTCCACCACCACTCGCTTCCCCACCACCACCACCACCACCACAGCCCCCACCACTACAACCAGGTCTACCACTACCCCAGCCAAGGTAAGTCCTCCGCCCAGGAGACACAAAGTGTGTTTCATGAAAGAAATTTATAGAGGATCTTTCAGCTAATTTTCTCATCGTGTTTTCTTTATTTAGTTATTCTTTATAATATAGTTATTGATTAGCAAGTTTGTGAACTTGTTTATAGATACATGAGCCTAGTTTTGTACTTTATTTGTGTACGTTTTCCCGTTTTCTTCTCTGCCAGGAATTTTGAAGGTAGTTTCTCTCTCTCTCTCTCTCTCTCTCTCTCTCTCTCTCTCTCTCTCTCTCTCTCTCTCTCTCTCTCTCTCTCTCTCTATATATATATATATATATATATATATATATAGTTTGTAGCAATTTTGATGGATGGATGTGACCTGGAATGCTGTGTGTGTGTGTGTGTGTGTGTGTGTGTGTGTGTGTGTTCTCGATCCACAACTTGTAAGTAGGGGAGGTTGTTAGCACGATGAGCATGTCGTTACGACCCTTGGGTATAATTGTTTGGTCATATTAATCCAACTTCGTACCTATGTAAGTAGTTTAAAGTTCTGAAACATATATGCCTACAGTAAACACCGCTGGTAATAACCAGTGGGTTGTAGGTCGTCACAGATGCCAGAGAATCAGGTCGAGTGTTCCTGTTATGATTGGAGGAGTCAGTTGTACCGTCGTGATCTGGGAGGTTGTACCGCGGGGGATCAAGGGTCGTACCGTCATGTTCACAAGTCGTACCTCAGTGCTGCCAGGTACACTGATGATGGTTGAGGTAGGGTAGACCTCGTCCAGCAGTCGAGAACGACATTCCAACGCTGGTTTATGACCCTGATGGTTGACCTGACCCGGCAGGTGCGGTGCAAGGCCAGCGAACACACCTGCGAGGGGGACAACACTTGCATAGACCAGCAACAGGTGTGTGACGGCGACCGTCATTGTCCCAGGGGCGACGATGAACACCTCTGTAAGCGGTTCCTACAGGTGGGTCAAGTGTCATTCCAGGGCACACGGGTAGGTCAAAGGTCATTTCAGGGGACATGAGTGGATCGGACGTCGTTTCAGGGCAGGTGAGTGGGTAACAGGTCATTTCAGGGCAGGTGAGTGGGTAACAGGTCATTTCAGGGCACGTGAGTAGGTAACAGGTCATTTCAGGGCACATGACTAGGTAACAGGTCATTTCAGAGCACGTGAGTGGGTAACAGGTCATTTCAGGGCACATGACTAGGTAACAGGTCATTTCAGGGCACGTGAGTGGGTAACAGGTCATTTCAGGGCACGTGAGTGGGTAACAGGTCATTTCAGGGCACATGATTGGGTCAAAAGTCATCATAGGACACAGGTGTGGGTCAAAGTTTATATCAGGACCCGCAGGTGGAGTCAAAGGTCATTTCAGGACACACGGGTGAGTTAAGGGGCCTTCAAGATCACAGTGGGGTCAGAGGTCATTCCGTGTTGGAGACAGGTCAGAGGGAATTCTAGGAGAGGTACGAGCACATTGAAGGCCACTCATGAAAGGTTATTCCAGCCCGGGGGGGGGGGGGGTGAGGCTAGAGGCCAATCCAGGTCATAAAAAAAAAAACCTGTATTGGTTTCTGAACCAGGCCACTTCTGGTCTTGAACTGGAAGTGAGTATATGGTCTTTCTGACACACGTATATATATATATATATATATATATATATATATATATATATATATATATATATATATATATATATATATGTACTGAGACGTAGGGTCTGAGGTGGGCTGGAACACATGTTGGGTCACATACAACTCAGGTTCAGGGAAAAAAAAGATCCATCTACCATCATGAATATTCATAGCAGAATGGTTTATGGTACCGGGTTTATGTGTCTTAGGCCATGGGTTCGAACCCATAGAATTATCCCCCCCCCCCTTAAAAAGATAAAAAAAAGATGTTTATTACACATTCACTTATTACCAGCAGAGGGGGCTCTGGTGGCTGGTGTCCCGTACCTTGGCTCTGTGGCCATAACCTCCTCTGGCTTTTCTTGGTACAGGGGTTCGAGGTTCGGCGAAGGATGACGCTGGTGGATCGACTGGTGTTGAGTGTGCTGCCTAGAGCAGATGTGGGTGTGTGTGCCAAGCGATGCCTCGATGATCAACTCTGTCGTGGATTCATCTACGACCAGGTGTCCAAACAGTGAGTTAACAGGCGTACACATGCCCCAGTAGTAGTAGATGTACAAACCGTAAGTCAACAGGTGGAGAAACAGAGGTTCAACAGGTGGACAAGCAGTCAACAGGTGTCTCAGTATCAGGGGTGCACACAGTGGGTTGTCCAAATATCTGGTCTGTGGGGAACTCATGGTCTTATGTTCTTTAGGAACGTACAAAAAGAAAATCAAATCTTGACAGCCATTCAGTTAGGGATATATGTTCAAAAGAAATTATATCGTGACACCCACCTGTTCCTTTACGAATATGTATCGAGTTTTACCATACATAGATCTTAAGCTAGCTAGGAATAAGACATAGATTTATATACTTGTATTTGGGTATGTTCACGTCTTGGAATTTGAACGTTTGGCTAATATAGACAATCTTGTTTATGACTTCGGAGTTAAAGGAGAGAGTGTAAGTCTCCCTTCTTCCACCAGGTGTTCCTTGAGCAGCAACGACGTAGCTTCATCTGGCGTGGTGACATCGACCCGGGAGGAGTTTTATGAGCTACGGGCCCGTCGGAGCACGTGCGGTGCACGTCTCGTGTGTGCCAATGAGCGGTGCGTGGCGCGGGAGAAGGAGTGCGACGGCGTGGACGACTGTGGTGACAACAGTGATGAGTCCAAGTGTCATCCATCAGCCAAGTATGAGATCAAGTTGGTAGGCGGCAAGATGCGACACGAGGGGAACGTGCAGGTGGGTAGTGGTGCAGGTGGCGGGAGGGCCAGGTGAATGGTGACCAGGGTCGGTGATGTAGCGATTGGGTGATGCAGGTTTTAAGGCGAACAGGAGGGTGTAGATCGCCAGGTGGGTGGTGTAGGTGGTTACCGACCTGGTGATGGGTAGTGCAGGTGGTAGGTGGCAGAAGGACAGATTTACACACTGTAAACTATTCCATTAGCGTGGCTTGTGTTGTGATCCATTTGTGTAGCTTGTGTTGTGTGTCTTGATACATTGTTGGGGGTGTGATAACATGCACCACATCCTAGGAAGAATGGATGGCAGGGACAGTGTACTAAGGAGGGAAGATCATACCCTTGATTGCCACTCTTCAACCCTAGGATATGATGGTCAGGGCTTTGACCTGACCAGCGAAATGGTCAAGTGAAAGGCCATGCCATTATACCCAAGGACTGTACCTTCTTGTTCGATGATCTTGCCACATTTCTTCCAGGTCGTACCATCATGCCCGTTAGGATAAAAATGACTTCATCAGTGCTCGTGCCATCAAACCAAAGGTCATATTCCGTTGTTGAGATTAATGTGTTATACGTTTGACGCTGGAGTACAGGAATGTGTGTAACCTTGTTCATGATGTTTTTTAGGTGAAGGTGGAGGGCGAGTGGGGTTTCGTGTGTGACGACAACTTTGACTACAATGCAGCAGACCTGGTGTGTCGAGCCATGGGCTACCTTTCAGCTCAGACCTTCACTCGCAACAACCACTTTGGCAAGAATGATGCCAGTACGTACACTAGTGTCTATTTACCACCACCTGTCCTCCCATACTGGATCTGTACTGATGCTGCAGGAAGGTCCATCATGGAAGATCTTCCTTCTGTAAAGTTTATTCATGTATATTGTTGTAATTTGAGTTTGTTTAGAGCAGCAGGGAATCAGTCAGGTCTGGTCACTGTTTTCAGTGATGCAGTCAGTGCTGGAGAAAAAGCTCTTTGGTGATCTAAACTTTTTCATTTTGCAGAGCTTTTTCCACATACAGATGGTTTTAAATCCTTCACACACACACACACACACACACACACACACACACACACACACCAAAGGAACAGAAAGATCCACTTTGTATACCTAGATAGTCAAAGCTTTTCCAGAAAATGGACCCCATATAGATACAGTGCTGTACTAAGTTTCTTGGGGGTTTAAATCTGTAATCTTAAATGTCTTTTGTGTCATCAGAAAATGGTGTGCAGAGGTATGCATTGATGCTTGTAGTGTTGTTACTTTTTATACGTAGAAGATGCATGTTCAAGATACTGTACATTAAACATAAAAGACACAATTGTATTTCCAATATATTTGCAATAACTGTAAATCTTAATTGCTGCTTCATTCTAAATTTGATTTCAGAACCAAGCTCTAGTCTTAATGTATAGAGAATGATGTTCATAGATGTTATTAGATTACTGGTAAAACTAATTCATTGTAATGTATCGTATTTCCTTACAGGCTGGCGACGGAACAGTCCAAAGTTCTGGTTGGACGACTTTTCTTGTAATGGGTTAGAAAACTCAATCTTTGACTGTCCCTCCAGTGGCCTGGGTGTACATGATTGTGGCCCTACTGAGGTAAGACATGCACACCTGTATACACATGAATGCAAGCAATCATACCTGCAGTCTCCCATGCCTGTGCTTTGATCATGTATGCATACAGCAAGAGAGACAAGACTTACATGCAGCCATTAGTATAGGATTTCATGTAGTCCATCAGATGTCTTTAGAATAATGAGGCCACAATGCATTGTGTTCCTTTTATGGAGATTCAAGATACTTACCTATGATTTGTTGTGCTTCCCCATGTTTCCAAACATTATTCCTCAAGTTACCTTTGCCCGTGATACTGTGCCACTTACTACAGCTAAATGATGCTTGTAGAATCGTCCTGTGCCACATTTCTGTAGAGCCAGTAACAAAGGTCAAAGCCTTTTATTGGTGATTTGTTTTATGTTTTATACTTCATTTAATCTGAGTCTTGTTTTTCAAGGAATGTTGAAAATGTCTAAGTGAATTTCCATGTAGTCCTGTTTGACTGTTCACCAATGATTTTATTAGAAAGCATTAGTTCCCTCTCCAGCCCATCATCTCATAGATGAAACAACCGTAGAGTCTGTACCTCATCCTTGATTTACTCTATCATGTTTTTTTATGCTATTGAAGCCCCTTATTCCTGCTTGTATTCCCCTCCTCAACAGAGATTTTCAGATCATTCTCATGGTTATTCTGTGCTTATGGATCCCTCTCCCTTACACCCTTCTTATGATTGAATTGATCATTACCTTCACTGTCGTACTATGTACAATGCTGCTCATGTTGCACAGGCTTTGTCATGTGTACCAAACCAAAATTCCTTTAGATATTATCAAATTTTTACACCTTTGTCCTTCTGGTTTGAAAGTAATATAGAACCTTTGAGAACCTGCAGAATGTTGCTTTATTGCATATTTCTTTTATACATATGATGAAAACCTTTGTGTGCAATGCCCTACCCTTCTTGAACAGTGTTATCTTGGATGTGTGCAGCAACAGTCCAGACTTGGACAGAGTTCATTTTTCTCCCTGTAGTTCAACAAATGTTCATACTGCTTCTTGTTGTTTACACATACCCATGAATACTCTTCACTCATGGGGGTTTGTATGTAAGTTCATGCAATTTTTAAGATTTGTTGAACTGAAGGCAAAAAAGATTTTGATTTTGAGCCCGGACTGTCGAAATGTCATACACTTTCTGTCTTCCATTTTCCTGCACCTCTCATGTATATATGTGTGATGTTCTCCTCAGATAGCTGGGGTGGTGTGCCGGAATGCTGCTTCACTTTGTCGTGAGGATGAATTCCAGTGTGGTTCTGCCAGGCTACACACCTGTATATCCCGGTCAAGAGTTTGTGATGAAACCAAGGATTGCTTTGATGGCAGGTAACGTCAGGGGAAATAACCCAACCCAGATGATCAGAACTCACAGGCCAAGATGTCACTGACACATTAACAACTGCTGTGTATTGTTAGATGCACTGTCTTATTGATTTAGAATTCATCATAGAGTAGTGTCACATGTTAGTAAATCATGTTTTCAGTGGTTGTGATGACCACCTGACTGTAGATAACCTTTGACCTGTTCTTGTAGTGACGAGGCATCCAGCTTGTGTGATGATGTAGGGGTCATACGTCTGGAGAGCAGCAGGGACGTACTGAAGGGCACGGCTGCCGGCACTGTGTATGTCAAGCACCAGGGTCGCTGGGGCACCGTCTGTGACGATTCCTTCGACGAGAACCATGCCAAGGTAATGGAAGCCAACTTCCCAATTCGTTGCTTACATCTGTTAGTCGATTCCCACCTGTCGTTCTCTTCATCTTGTGAATGGTAGTTTAGAAGGATGACAGAGGTGACAAGGGGGTCCTCATGATACACTATTGGCTGGTCAGTTCAGTCAGGTAACTCTGCAATGGAAGCCTCCCTTATGTGCTTGCCAACTTGATTTCCATCAACTTTTGTTTGAAAACATCTTTTGCAGTGGTCTCTGCCATCAATTGTGTTATTAAGTCAGCAGGTTAATATCTTCAGTACAATGTATGGCAGAGGTGGTTTTTTTTACTACTTCCTTAGTGTTACTTGGTATTACAAGGTATGATGTGTTGCAGGCACTGTGTTACAGAGCATGGGTTGTGTTGCAGGCAGTGTGTTACAGAGCATGGTATTGTGTTGCAGGTGGTGTGTCGGAGCCTGGGTTATGAGGGTGGCTGGACTGTGTCCTACCCCCGGGCCTTCTTCGGCAGAGGTCGTGGTGACATCCTCCTGGACGAGCCTGGCTGTAGGGTGAGTATTTCCTACCCTCCTAACTACCACCATGGTACCTCTAGGACCATGGAAGTACCTCCAGGACCATAGGGGCTCCTCCTGGAACCATGATAGTACCTCAGAACCAACGATGGTGGTACCCCTCACATCCATGTGGGGGGTACCTCCAGAACCATGTTGGAACCCCTTATGACCATTTGGAGGTACCTCCAAAACCTCCAGGACCATGGGGTTACCTCATGGTAGGACCTCCAATACCATGGTGGGACCTACAAGACCAATATGGCACTTTTATGATGGTGATGATGGTACCTCCTGGCTTGTATTAATACCATGGCATCAAAGGCTTAAAAGTAGCATTGCAGTTCACCAATTATGGAGTCTCTTTTGCCATGACCCTCTCCTTGAGGGAGTACCTGAAGGGGATGGGCAACCAAATTTCACCAACATGCAAAGCTTCTGTTTTTAATTGTTTTCTTGATGTATATTAGGTTTTGCAGGTATATTTAGATTTTTTTTTCCACGTTTGTTCACCATTTCCCAAGTTAGCAAGGGGTGACTGGGATAAAGATAAAGAAAGGCCCCATTTGATTACGTCCATTCTCCAGCTGTCCTGAGTAATGCACTAAAACCACAGCTCGCTGTCCACAACCAGGCCTCACAAACCTGTCCCTGTTTTTTCTTGGCTGCTTTGTATGTCCTGGTTCAGTGCATTGACAACACATTGCCCCCTGTATACCACATCATTTCAGTTCACTCATAACTTTTTCACTCCATCTTTCCATCTCTAATTTGGTCTGCCATTTTTCCTTGTCCCCTCCTTTTTTCTAACTCATATGTCTAATATGATTTTTTTTATTTTCATTAGATGTTCTTTTTTTTAGATAATGATGTTTATTTTCCCAAATGAAGGTTCTCTTTTGTTTCAAGAAAGAAAAGGAAATACATTACATTTGCAATTCCAAAACACAGTGATGCATTGATGTTATGTACAATACTTAATAGGTAATTGTAAGGACTTTATTTTGTTCTACTTTAATAAATGTTCATTATGAATTATGGATTCTTTGTTTAATGAGCTCATTCATTTAATTGAAGATATGGTGTTTGTAAATTTAAATGTTTAACTGTGTTTACAGGGTAATGAGGATTGGCTTGGTGCCTGTCAGCGAGTGGTGTGGGGTGTCAGTGACTGTGATCATCATGAAGATGTTGGTGTTCTCTGCTCTGATCAGGTCAGTCCCGTATTCTTTGATTCTGTTTGTTTATGGTTATCATCTGAACAGGTCTGTCTCATGTATTCATGATTTTCAATAATGTATTCTTGTTCCCTGAAGAGATTTATCCTGGATCCCTCACCTCCATTTGTTTGTGTCCGTCTTCTGAATAGGTCAATCCTGTATTCCTTTCTTGTCATTTGTTTATGTCTGTCTTTTGAAGAAGTAACTCTGTCTGCAACTATTTCTTCAACCTTGTCAGTAACTATATTTGTACTTCTGTCAGTAAATGCACTCTTGCTTCTGTCAGTAACTATATCCTAGCCTTTGTTAGCAGTTGTATTCTTACCTGTGTCAGTAACTGTACATAGTCATATCCCGACTTCAATATATATGCCTGTTACTCTCCACTTCTCATGTGTCTTACTGCAATAGATTTGCCTTACCTTCTGTGTCTGTATCTTTCAGTATGTGAACCTCTTATCTCCCTCCCCCATTAGCTTCAGGTGCGGCTGTCCGGTGGGCCCACCATGAACGCTGGACGGGTCGAGGTGAAGTTGTCAGGCAAGTGGGGAACCGTCTGTGATGATGACTTCGATGACTATGATGCCAAGGTTAGATATGGTGCCTTGTTAGGTTAGGTTAGAGGAATGGTGGATGTATGCAGGTAGCTTAGAGGAATGGTGGATGTATGCAGGTAGCTTAGAGAAATGGTGGATGTATGCATTTTGATACTGAATATCATTGCAGGTGATAGACTTTACCTTATCAATGATCCAAGTTATCTTTTATTCCTCACAGGTTGTTTGTCGTATGTTAGGTTACCAGGGTGATGCAGTGGCCCAGCCTCAAGCCAGGTACGGCCAGGGTTCGGGTCCAATATGGCTAGACTCCATGGACTGTCAGGGCACTGAGACGGACCTGAAACTGTGCAGGAAGTCCCAGCCAGCTGCCTCTGACTGTTCCCACTCAGAGGATGCTTCCGTCACCTGCTACCCCATAAAGTAAGGCTTCGGTAACATGTCTATGCATTTGATTACTATGTGTGGGTCATGGGTCAGGAGTCTTGCCCTCATGTAGGTCCGTCTCTACTATTTATGTGTTATGGGGACGGAATATTACATGTGTATCATCCTGTCTCTTAACCTTGTATTATATATGTAACTATGTTGTTACTGTACTTTTATGTGCATTTTTCCACTATTTCTGGTTTTGCCATGAGAGATTTAGAGAGGATTGGATTATTGGTGAATTCTTAATCAAGTAAATCTCATTCGGTCTTGGATGGGGTTTATATTGCACTATCAACATTATGTCTTATACACAAGATAATGTTACATTGCTCCTTATGGGTGATGAGGTCATTGCAGGCTTATTCACAGAGGTCCTTATATACTGTATTCTCTGTCATTGTTATGCAGACTTTTTGCAAAGCATATTATTCACCATATTTCTTTATGCATCTGTCAACATGTAATATTTAAAGATTTCAAACGGTATTAATGGTCCTGTGTTTGAGTTGGTTTTCATTTGTTATGTATCAGGCGTGGAGCTGTGAACCGTGGCCTGCAGACAGCGTTACCAGACGGGTGTGGTTACCGTACTGACTCCTCCTCCTCGTCCTTCTTGCTTGACAACTTTGCCAAGATCATTGGTGGTACTGTCCAACAGTCGCTGGACAATCCCTGGCTAGTGTCCCTTCAGCTGCGAGAGGAGGTATATCACTTTACTTCTCTACTCTTACTGATGGACATGTAGGTCATTCATGAATATCATTTTTTCTTATGTTTTGTGTTTTTTATGTGTGATGATTTGATGCTTCAATGTATGATACAACTTATTTGTATGTATTAAGTCATATAGTTTTTAGTTTGTATTCTTTTGTCATACAATTGTTGGTCTTTTCAGTGTTTTTTTTCTCTCACTCTTCACTCATCTTATCTCATGTGTCATTTATTCTCTTACTGCAGAAATATATCTCTAAATTTTTTCTAATTTTCTTTTGCTTACTTTCATTTGTTTTGTGTATCATTTCCTCTCTCTAATGTTGACAGTATCAGTTGGATGTTTATATTTAAAGACTGTAATCAGTTCAGTCATCTTCCTTATATTTAAAGACTGTAATCAGTTCAGTCATCTTCCTTATATTTAAAGACTGTAATCAGTTCAGTCATCTTCCTTATATTTAAAGACTGTAATCAGTTCAGTCATCTTCCTTATCTTTTACAGTACAGTCAGATCGATGGTGCTCACCTCCCTCTGTCTCTTTCTCTTCCTTTCCATCTATCCCCTGTCACCTCTCCCTCATGCTCCTTACTTCATGCTCATGTTACCCCCCTCCTCCCCAACAGGGTAAGCTGAAGCACAATTGTGGAGGTGTGGTGATCGCTGAGGACTATGTGCTGACCGCCGCCCACTGCTTTAGGGTCCATGGTCGCCACAGCTACGTCATCAGGGTCGGAGACTATTCCATGGGCACTACAGAGGCCGCCCAGGAGGTAGGGAGGTCCTGTGGAGGCTCCACGAAGTGGGAGAAGCCTGAGAGAGGTTCCTAGGTGCATTTTGAAGCAAATAGGGACGATGTGTAGGGAGAGAGTACATCAAAGTTTGGCACAGTACTGCTTGAAGATGGAGACCCCATTGAGACAGGGGCTTCTTGTGGGTAATTGATACATTTTTTTTTTTCTACACTGGAGGCTCCAGTCACACACAAAAAAGTCCAAATCAAGGCCGGATCTTAATCAAACTATAGAGAGGATTATGAAAGGGAAGAAGGAGATGGACATGGAATAACAGCAGCAGTATATTGATAGCAGCAGAAGTAGTTTTGGTGAAGATGGGAACAATTAGGCCTCCTTGTATTAACATCAGTTGTTACCATAATGATTTTTGTATAGACAGTGAAGTTATATCCAGTTATGGAGTGAAGCAGTCATGGATATGGCCTGTGGTAATAGTAATTGCATTATCACCAGTGTATTGTTATTATTATTAGGAAAACTTTTATTAGTCGGATTTTATGTTGGTTATCATCCAGTGTTTCCTGTTTCTGTCGCTTTCCTCTGTGTGAGTTGGAAGGCTTTAGTCTTCCTCCTCCCTTCGTTTCTGTTCTGCATCCCCCTCCTCCTCTTCCATCACTCACTCTCCTCATCTTCCTGCAGGACTTTGATATAGAGAAGCTCTGGATGCACGAGGAGTTTGACACAACAGTGGAGTTCAACAATGACATCGCCATTCTCAAGGTGGCCAGGAAAAATGGCAGAGGTATCAGGTCAGTACAGGTCATGGTGGATATGGGCGTTACTTCGGGTCTCAGGTCATAGGGGTATGAGATTACTATGAGTCTCAGGTCATGAGGGTATGAGATCACTGTAAGTCTCAGGTCATGGGGCGTAAGGTCACCCAATGTCTTAAGGTTTTGGAGTGGGTCACTTCAGGTAATATCATGGGGACGTGATCTCCAGGTCATGGGGCATGAGGTCACTTTAGGTAGCTTCAAGGAGACATAAGGTCACATTTTTCATTGCAAACATGAAATTAGATTTTATAGAATAAGTAATTGGTGGTTACTCTTTAATATTTATTGGGTATCTGTCAGCTCTGTGGAGCATTATGAGCTATTTTCCATGATTTTTTTTCAAGTATAGAAGTGTTTTTAGGTGTGGCATCAGGGTCTTATCTGTAATCTTCCCTCTTTTAGCTTCCCTTCTACACTTTCCTCCTTCATACATACATTCCTATCCGGCCAGTCTAACCCTGTGGTTGTTGATGGATCAGCCTCCTCCCCTTTCTCCATCAACAGCATTGTCCCTCAAGGTTCTGTCCTGACCACTACACTTTTGAATGAAATATTGAAATACGTTCAAGTTAGACTTCTGATTAACATTTAAGTCTGTATTTGAGATTGTAATGAGCCGTACCATCAAAAAGAATTAGAATAAAGCAATGATTAAGTACAAAAAAAAAAATCATAAGAATGTGATATGGTTCACAAAACAGTTATATATGGATTTTGGTACAACAAATATTTTATTGTTGCAGATTTAGTAAGTCAGTTCAGCCAGTGTGTCTACCTAGTGAGGATGCCTCATACAGTGGCTTGAGTGACTGTACCATCACAGGTTGGGGCACCACGTCTGAGAGAGCACCACCCATTCCAGAGGTACCACACTTCTATATTCTCTTCCTATACCCGGACAGGAACTGATATCATAGATGTATCAAAACATTGCAGTGGTTGTCCTAATATCTCCAAATGTTTATGTTCATGTCAATATTTGTCCTGTAAAAGATTCATCTGAATATTTCTTTGCCTTGAAACTTAGAACATCAAGGCTCCTTTTATCTGTCTTACCCAAGTATCTGTATATTCTGCAAATTATTCCAGTATCTCAGTATGTTTTTCATTATTTCTAGATTACTTTAGTAACTCCAAGAGTTCCCACGGTATCCAAAGGAATTAAATCTACACCATGGTAGATAGTAATTGGTAGACAGCCACCGACCAGGGAGGTATATTACTGGGTATTAGGAGGTTTAGTTATGGCTGCATAGTGAGCCAGCAAGCTGCACTCTTTGACCCAGGTTGCTGTCTAAACTTTCTGCTTCAGCCACACCTGAACTGCCTGGCATTTTGTCCACGAAAATACAATCTCTCTTTTGCACATAACATTTGACGACACATCTCACAACTCATTCTTTATTACTCTAGATTTTCCTGTGGTGAGTGCTATGTGCCAACTCTGCTTTTTGACATATTGGTAAGAGCAATAGATAGAAGCAGTATGTATGAACATTATGTAGAAGTAGTTGGTAGGAACATTTAGATGTGAGCATTAGGTCTAAGTAGAAGGTTGGAACATTAGCTAAAAATAGTTGGTAGGAACATTAGGTTGGAGCCTTTGTAAAACACTATGCTAGATTTGCCCTCTGCCTGTGGCCTTTTAAGAATGAAGAACTAAAAGGCTTAAAAGCAACACGACAGTTAATGATTTATGGCAAATCTTTTACCTAGTCACATCCTTTAGGGAGTTCCCAAAGGGAATGAGCATCAGAGATATAGATAGACAGATAGATAAAGAAAAATGGCCCTAGTCTGAGGGCTGCCTTACTCAAGATGGCCAGACACCTCAGACTCTGAAGTGTCAGAAAGGATAAAGTCAGACACCATTAATTGGATCGCAGGTTGCTGATGGTAGTGATTCTGTCAATTGTGGATCATAAGACCTTTGAACGATAGGGAAGTTATGAAACCTCTTTATAATTTAAGTACATAAGTCTAAATGGGACTTCAGAATTTTGATTTTCTAACAGGATCGGCCTCGATCAGGACATGTTCAGATATACAACATGGGCTCCTGTACGGGACAGGACAAGTATGCCCTTTTCGAGGTTACGTCAGGCATGGTGTGTGCTGGTCACCTGGATGGCCGAACAGACACCTGCACTGGGGACTCAGGTGGCCCTCTCACCTGCCGGGTGAACGGTAGACACATATTGTACGGCATCACCTCCTGGGGTAAGGGTTGTGGACGTCGTGGTCAACCTGGCATGTACACCAAGATCACCAAGTTCCTCAGGTGGATCCATAACATCATCGTGTGAAACAAGGCTCAAGACTCATCATCATTCATCATTGTTACTCTCCACGACTCATCTATCAGGATGGAATGACTTACACCTGGTTTGGTGGAGCATTCTGGTCTGTATGTCATTACTCGTAAGTGTGTAGTTGTAGATGACACTTAGGGTCCCCTCACTGCCCGTGTCGCATCTTGTTAAACTGATGACAAGAATTATATTTCATGTGTGTCATACACTGCGAGTTTCAAAGGCAGACCGTTGACTTGCTCAGTGGTTCAGTCATTAATATCTTCAGCATTATTCTTTTATTTTTTTGTAGCTGTTGTCTATGGACACTTTTCTTTATCGTCTCGTTTTGATTTTGTGATCACCATCGGTGGTTACAGTTGACAGTGTGAAGTGTAATAAAGACATGTGAAACATGCTTTGTGTTTAAAGTAAATATTTATTCTAAACAAAGACATTCATACTGATACTAACCTACAATGAATCATCCTTCATAAACACTTACCCTCAATGCTTCAAGTAGAAGAGACCTTAAGTTTGTTGTGGAACTCATTTACTTAAACACAGAGTGTAAAGCAACTTCCTTTCTTTAAGAAAGATGATAATTGTCTGTGCATGAGATACTGTAGAAATAATATGAGTTTCTTCTTTACCCCAGGATTAAGGGGAATGCCATTTCAGAGGGGGTTAGAGCTGTATGCCTACAGCTGTTGAAGTCTGACTTGCTGGAGTTTGAAAGGTGCTGTGTGGTGTAGTGTGCTTAGAAGTGGGATCAAACAGGAATTCAGAATATGAAGGGTTTAAAGCTAAGGTAAAAAAAAAAAAAAAGTATTTCTTGGATTGAGGGAATCACATGATTACATTTCAGTCCAAGACTTTATTTATGTTTTCCTGTCTGTCAGAAATGGTACTTCCCAAGTTCAGGTAGGAAGGCACCTACAGTACCCTCTCAATTTTTCTGTCACTTTACATCTGAAACTCAGATGTATAAGACCAATCATCTACGTACAAAATATTGTTGAGAAACAATGTGCATTAGTTTTTCTGCCACATTTGCAGTGCAATTGCAAAATACAGGTCTTGCATAGAAGATTACTGTATATAAAGCAGTAAGGGTTGTCCCATCAAATGGGTTCTCTTATACATTTGTCTTGTGTATCAGCAAATACACAATTTCATACATACTCATAATAATTTTGTACACTATAAGTGTTTTGTTACATATGTGTTTGTGACAGTGTTAATCATGATTCATATCATTATGTCTGTGGCATTTTTATGTAGTGATGTTTTTTATTATGTAGTGTCATCTTTTCTGTATATTTGGATGTTAGAGTGTCTCATTATTGAGCCATTTTTATGTTTAATGTTGTTGTATGTGGCTGTACATCCAAGTGCAATTTTGTAATGATAAACTTTTCTATATAAGGTTATTTAAGTCGAGCAGTATTATAAGGCATTAGTGAGCAGTGGGCATTACTGCAGCCAAGCATTATATGATTCTTAGCTTTGGCATGAGCCAAAAGACATCTGGTTATGTAAATGTTCTGACACGATATGTCTTACTTAATGTGAGTTTATGATAAGTTAATCAAATCGTAAAAATTTTCACAACAAACCTGTGAATGGCTAATTGAAATATAATCTTTACAACTCAATACATTGATTATCTTGGTTACTATGATCCCAGGACCCCATTTACGGGTTTCCTGCAGCTTCAAGGATACATTACAATCAGAAGCAGGAGAATTATGGACCCTTGTGGTGAGAAGTTTTTGAGTGAGGCTGTATTTCTTTTCATCCATTGACAATGATACAATCTCACCAAAGATGACTCCTTTACTCATACCCACAACATGCAAGAAACCACAGATTAATGTTTCAGTGCTAATAATGTTTCCTGTAGGGTAAAGATGATATGACCTATTTTAATTTTCCATATTAAATGTAAACTACCTTTTCATGTGAAACTTTCATGGATAATTTTCATATATATATCCTATGAATTAGTTCATCTCAGTATGAATTAGTACAACAAGCACATCAAAAGATCTTGAAACTATAATTCTTACGTTAATCTACTATTGCATTGGTTATTAACATTAATTTGGAGTTATCAGTGATATGAAATGGGGCATTGGAATTATGTAAACCTGTAAAAAATAGGTTTGTTGCAAGAGAGGATTTTCTGTTTACTTTTGATACATTGTGGCCAGTACAGAAGGCAAAGAGATTCGCTTTCTGCTTTTTGCCTCTTTACTTCTACTGGAGTTGCAGGCGAGGTGCTTGTGACATGTCTGTACTGTTAACCAGGTTACAGAAATTTGTTGTGTTAACCAGGTTACAGAAATTTGTTGTGTTAACCAGGTTACAGATATTTGTTGTGTTAACCAGGTTACAAACATTGGCACTTTACTAGGTTACAAATGTTTGTACCATTAACCAAGTTACATATATTTGTACTGTTAACTAGGTATTGTATGTTCATACTGTTTTCCCGGTTACTTATCCACCTTCATGAATTACTTGTTCTTGTGATGTATTGGTTTTTAAGGTTAGTTCACTAAGTTCACTTCCTACCATTATCTTCCTTTTGGAAGGAACAAGCTGGGACTTTTAACCACAGCTTGTCAATCATTTTCTAAGATGATTTAACATCTTTGTTCAAAGGACTCCTGCAACTGTTACTTGTCACTTTCTTGTCAATTATGTACTTGTACAGTCTTGACTGAATGTTCCTGGTATTTGTGCCTACTTAGAATACATGAAAACATATAAGTAATACTCTGAAACATTTTCAGTGTAATGAACTTAATGCATAGGAAAACTCAGTGTCTTTTATGAAAACAAGAGTTCAGAATGGTTTGACACAGTGGCAGTTGAGATTTTTAGTAATGGGAATGCAGAAATTAGAGTTTTCAAATTTTGCACTCTATTTATGTTATTAAGTCAAAGAAAATTAGTTAAAACTTTAAGAATTATAGACCCTGACTAGTTATGACAAAGGGAACTTTTGGATTTGAAACATGTGTCAGTTCCTTGTGGCAAGCCATCAGAAAATGCTCATAATAAGTTCATTAATGCTGTGTTCATGTATTCTAAATCATATTTAGCCACAGGTTCTCTCCATTACATTTTTGAAAATACGGGAAATGCTAAAATGCTGAAAAAGACATTCCACTCTCTTGTGACAAGCTCATATCACTGTGTGTAGTCGAAAATTTTATGTTGCCTTATTGAGTTGTTGATGTGGGAAACCAGAAGAGAGGACTGGAGAGAGGAACTAGAAGACAAATGAAAATGATGATTAAGAATTCTGTTTAAAACACATACCCCATGTGGGTTTCTTATTGGTTTTCATGAGTCATATTCCTAAACCCAGTCATAATTAATGGTCTGTGATTTCAGCAGCAATATCCGTCCATTACTAGATATTTTACTGACTATAGATATTTCAATTTTTGCATGTAGATGTCTTTTTCAGCATGGACTGGCCCATGTTGAGAATTCTTAAAAGAATCCTGGCCTTTGGAACAAATAAAAAGGTATGGAGTAGATTTTTTAGATTTTTATCTTCTAAAAGATAACATGAAAATCTTAAAAGAAGTTTTATTTGTCAGTTTTACATGACTTTCTCTATTGCCTTAATCTGAACTTTAAATTATGTATAATTGGACATTGTCCTTGTAAGAATCTAGTTCTGAAGGATACTTAAATCTGAAATATTTTCAAAAAGCCTGGTTTTTACTTTCAATGGAATTAATTGAAAAGTGCTGTGAAAAAAAAATTCTTTCACCATTAAAAGTTTTGAAAAATTACTCAAAATTTTCACCTTGTGCATTACTTGCATATTCCAAGATAAAATAGATTTAACACAACAGCACTGGTTTGTGAGATTTTTTTTAAAGAATTTTTTTGAAGGTATTGTACATGTTTGTAATTTTTCAAAGTTTCCTTCGACCTTCTTCCCCTCTCTGGTATTTCGTCTATGCTCAGGACTCCATTGGATGCTTATTATAAGGTCCCATGGGTATTCATAAACTGATTTCCACTTAATGTCCACCTGCAGTAAGTTTCTATGACATACCTAAAATACTGATTACATATTGACTCAGTATATATATATATATATATATATATATATATATATATATATATATATATATATATATATATATATATATATATATATATATATATATATATATATATATATATATATATATATATATATATATATGTATATATATATATATATATATATATATATATATATATATATATATATATATATATATATATATATATATATATATATGTATGTATGTATATATATATATATATAATGTGTGTGTGTTTTGTTATTTTGTATTAACTTGTTTATTGTTAAATAAACGATGGATATTTATTGTCCTGTGTTTTGTTTACTTCTTGGTATGAAGTCTTGATTTCTCTCTTTCTTGCTAGAGGGAACTTTAGTAAAATGTATACATCTTCCTTAAACATATTTATTAACTTATGTCTTATCATGAGCTGTACATAGTAACAATAAATATTAACCATATGTATCTTTCTCCCACGCCTGTTGCAGGCTGTGGACTTCACTGATGTGTCGTCTTACATAGTGTTCATGTGCCCAGAACACCTGTAGAGTTGAGAATTTACCTAGGGAATTAGTAGTAGGAGGGTCTTGAGCTTTATGTATAAGGCAGTTGTTGTTATACCTAAGTTTTAATGCCCAAACACAAATATTTGTGATATTTTCTCATTCAAAGAAAGGTAATGTTTAAGACCTTTCACAAATAGTGCGTTATGTGGACTCTGACCAATGTATAGATTTTTTTCTAAAGTGTGGGTGAATTTTTCTAGTGTTTGTAGATGGTAACTGGTCTCCTGAGATGTAGTGACATGTGTTTTGTTATGTTGATTTTTATTAAAGTAGTTTGTTTATTCTAACTTCCTCTAACACTTCCATTTCTGTCACATTTGTCTCCTCTTTTGATATTCCCTTTGCATTTGTCATACTTCAACCCTCAGTCACCCTTTATCCCACTCCTTTACACACTCAAGTGCTCTCTTCTCCATGTCACTCTAATTTTTTCCATATCTCTTCATTCGTCACCCATTTCTTCTTATCCCTCTATTCCTCACTCATTTCGTCTTTCTCTCTGTCCTGTCCTACTCACTCCTTCACCCTAGCAGTGTCAAACTTCTTTATCAATCTTTCCATTAAACCAGATACACAACTTGTGCTTATGGGGACATTGACTAGAAGTCTTCAATTGTAATGATTGTTTTCATAATATCATTGAACATTTTTTTTTATCTTGTATGTTTGAGTATGAGACTATTTCTGTTGTCAGTATAGAAGCGGTAAAAAAGGTATTGGAGCATTTGAGATTACAATAGTGCTACTGGTAAAATTTCAGTGAAAATTAAAACAACTGTTTCAGAAAACTTGTTTAAAGTTATTCAAAATGATAACTGAAAACCCACTTATAGTAATTTGGGTGAATAATTCAATTTATGAATTATTAGTCAGTCAATGGTCTAACACTCATGAGATACATAATAGATAGAAATAAAACTCATAATTCGGTAGATTATTGTCTGTGGCATTGTAAAAGGGTGTCATCTCGGCCTTGTTCGAGAAGTTCCATGTGTGTGCTACAGGGCAAATATCAATACACAGCCTTGATTATATGTCCCCATGTTGTATATACGCCACGGGTTGTATCTGATGAGCCCATATCTTTAGGCACTTTTAAGGCAAGATGTTACAACTTTGTCTAAAAACCAAAATGAACTTCAGTGTTGCTATGAAATGACATTTCCATAATTTACTGAACTGTCTATTGGAGGTAAAGGCACATATTGCTTTGTCGTGACCACAAGGCATCTTAAAAGTGTAGAATAATATTATTTTGTCAGTGGAGAGCCAGGTGAGTCAACCTATGAGGGACATACGAAAGATCTGTATGGAGTTTAGCTATCTGGAGGAAGATGGCTGGTGAGGGCGCACAGAAACAGGTATTCCAACAACGTGAAGTGTGACATGATAGATGTGGTGCTACCAGGCACATGTGTGATGAGGGTAGGATGCGACGAAGAGCACAGGAAGGTTTTGGTGTGGACACTGGGGGACAGTTCGTGATGAGGGATAGGTGTGATGGGGACACCGGTGTGAGCAATGCCTGGTGTTAGATTTGTGGAGTGTGTGGGTGGGAACTGTAAATCTAGGTGTAGGTGGTCATATTATAAGGGACCATGTATGGCTGGGAGTAGTAGAAGGTGTCAGGTATGGGTGGGGGCAGCATAAGGGGTCAGGTTGTGGCTTCAGGACACTTACGAGGTGTCAGGTGAAGTTACCATAGGGACAATATAGAGTACCAGGTCAGGGTAGTATAAGGGTGGCTAGGGGGCGGTAGTATAAGGGTGGTTAGGGGGCGGTAAAAAGGTATCAGGGAAGGCAGGGTCGTCAGGCTATGTGCAGCAGCTCAGGTGGGTAGTAGTCGTAGTCGGGCAAGTCGTCGCTGAAGTACCTGTAGGAAATAATCGCTTTTAGATTGATGTACAGCTCTCTCTCTCTCTCTCTCTCTCTCTCTCTCTCTCTCTCTCTCTCTCTCTCTCTCTCTCTCTCTCTCTCTCTCTCACCTGTCGACTGCAGGCTGAGGATGGGCGTGGTTTGGGGTGGGGTCGTAGTGGGTGTAGCCATCGCAGTGGTCGTGGCCACCACTACCGGACCCAGACGACCTCGGGAAGCTGAATGGCCACGTCTGTTGGAATACAAGCATACGTTGGTGAATATTAAGATATCAAATTATTAAGTCACTATTAAATGAATGATGTGTAGTTGATCCGTTTTATGGCACGAAAGAGCAGTCATTAAAAAGTTTTGTTAGTACATTTTAGACAACGTGAAAATCTCATAATACTCGTTAACTTAATAATGAAATCCTGTGAAACATATATCAAAGTCACCGCCAATCACGAGCACTTTTCTCAAAAGAGAAAGAGACCAAGTTAGTCTAGTTTTGAAATACATAAAGTATGGTTATTGCTATTAATGAATCAATGTATCTACAAATTCAAAAAAAAAATAGATGTGAAGCATTCCTTATGTCAGCTTCCTTAAACGGATACGTGGAGTACTTATTACGACTCTTGAGGAAGTCGTAAAGTTACGTAAAAGTAGAATTTCATGTAAACTTCCTCCAGAAGGGCAAACTCCATCTTGCACGCACGTGTGCTGTTGTAGGTCAGGTCTAACGTGCAGCAGGTGGGGCCAGCGGGTCACAAGGGATAACGAGCATAAATGTTTACAGGAAGGAAGAGAGCGTCGGGAAACAAGACCCCCGGCTACGTAAACACCACTTCGGGCCTCACGGCACCTCTAAGGTATTTCTTGCTGTAAATTTAACTCTCAGCTTGTCCAATATAGCTCAGGATAGTTTCTTGGGAGGTAAAATACCTTGGGGAAATAATGTCAGTGCTGAATATATATTACAGTGTCAACAAAAGTTCCTGAAATGGATTGTGTACGGCCATGTCTGTCGGGTTTCCTTGGAAGTGCTTAAAGTTTCCCCAACTCATTCTGGCCTAAATAATTGGTTGATTCATGCTTCACCCAACACCTCCCCTTACGCATTAATGTGACTTAAAGAGAGACTATTTCGTAGACACATGGATAATGGCGTCGTCCATATGAAACTTCCATTCTATGTTAAAATGTCCCTGAATATCTTGTGGCCCGGTTAAAGGCCATCATCATGTAACGTCGGCCCATAGGTAGAGACGGGTTTAAGAAGGTAACCTGCAAAAATGGCTTTTTGGACATTGAAAGAAATAAATGGGAAACAACATTGGCATGTACTTGGCTTAACGCCTTAGGAGAGTGTGTAAGACAGGTGATTAATATATTATATGAAAGGTTAGGCTATACCTAGCCGTAATATACGAAAGGTTTCTGCATTTTTTTTATCGAACTTAATCCAACGCAGCAATTACTTAAACGAAGAAGGTGCTAATGCCCTTCGGTGGAAAATTAGTGTAGAAACTAAGCAATATCAAACCTGCGATGACCAACGCCAATATGTATCACCAAATTGTATTTTTTTCCCCGTGTGGGATTTTATATATCAAAATATTTGATCCTCGTCTTTGACACTTACTGATTTATTAAGGTAAACAAGTTTGTTAGGATGGCTTATCTTGTCATCAGTGTTTTACACGTGTTTTCAAGCCTCATGATAATTCCTTGCACTGTGAACATGTATCCTTTTTATGGACATTTCATCATAAATAACCTCCAATATTTAATGTCAGACGTATTATTTTTTGTCATTTCCAGTATATCAGTATTTACGTATGGCAAAAAAATTTAATTTTCTTCATTTGACTCGTAATTTAAGGTATTAAAGAATCGTAGCCTCGCACAGACTAACGCGTCTGTAATCTCTGTGTCCATTTATGGGGCTTCCTTCTCAAACGTCTTTACATTCCTCTGACACTTACAGCAAACTCCACTTTGTTCACTTAAGATATTATCTCAAGAAAAGAATGAAAGCTGCTGAGGATAAAAATCTACGAACATCAAACATCAAAGATGACATCCCCGTGGTATCTGATCCAACACAAAATAAGACTCTACGGAAGTGCACTTTTAATGGCGCGGGGTCTGTAAGGGCGGCATCCCTTCCCCTCACCACTGCTACTTAACCCCTCTCTCTCCCGGCCGTACCCTCTCTCTCTCTCTCTCTCTCTCTCTCTCTCTCTCTCCCCTCCTTCTTCTCCCCCAGTGAGTGTAAACACTTCATGCTCCATCTTTTTGTTCCTGAGCGAAGCTTCCTCCTGAGGCACTCCGGCCGACGCTAAATATTGAAACAAGGTGATTGGTAGCACCTGTAACCCGAGGCATAGCTCAAAATAAATAAAAGTTTCATGAACTGTAAAGACGCAAGGCGCCAACCCACCCCCCTCGGCGTCGAAGGGCGAGAGGAAACAGCTGAGTCTCGTGAGGAGCCATCACCTTCTGTCTTCCCGCCTTCAAAGCATTTATTATTTTTGTAAGGATTGCGCAAGATGAGCAGCCGTAAAAAAAGAAAAAAAAAAAACTGCTCCGAAAATCAGCGAACAATGTTGTTGAGGTTGTGTGAAGATGAAGTCAGTTTTTGACCTGTATCCAGTGTTAGAATATTGAATATTTTATTAATCTCATTTACGGTCATTCTTGTCTGAAATGAAACCCATAGATTGTACTTAATACAATGTAAATCACTGCCTTGAAATTTCATTACAGTATTAAGTTGGTCATTTCCGTTAAAAGTCTTTCTTTCATGAATTAAGTGGTTTTGACATCAAGAATTCTCATCCTTCTTACCTACATTATCATTTCCCACTTTATCAGCAAAACCTTGGATAGAGATAAGCATCATATGAAGATGTCATTGGCGTCCTTACGTGTCTGTTAGAAAACTTTGTTTTCTGAAACAATTTCAAAATTTTGCCTCCTTATTGCAAAGGAAGGAAGAATTTGAATAGTCGGAGACACGAAGCTTGTTCCGAATGTTATAAATAATTTATGGTACATTTTATATGATGTGCATGACCTTTGGACCAATATCAGAAGAGGTAAACACTAGAGCTGAGGAAATGAATATGTTTAAAGAATAAGATGTAGTGGTGGGAGCCGTGGCATACCCTCCCTCCCCCTGGGAGGCTGGCTAAGTGTCCCCCGTCATCTTTGTTGACATTGGAGGAAGCAACTATTTCAACGGGGGGAAGTGAGGGAGGCTCGTCGGGTAGCTCCCTTATGAGGGCGGTGTTCTCCATTGTCTTAGGGTAGATTCCCGACCGTAATGCCTGTTGTGGAGTAGCTCTGTCCCGTCGCGATATTCTAAAATTGCGCGGGAGATTTACATGTTATTAGTGTGGTAGAACTAATGTGTTGAATTATGTGTTTGTCTGATGGATTTCTCCGTGACATTGATGTCTGAGAAGTGCCTGACATTTAGCATTGTTTGTTTGTATATTGATTAAGAGATTAGCCGACCCACTTTGCCAGTGTGTTTCTAGAATGTAATATAGTCAGCAAGAGAAGGGGTGTTTAGATAAGACAGCCAAGCTAACTGCACCCTTCATTGATATTAAGATTCATTTGCTAATTGGATACTTACAACTAACTCGACCTTATGATGTTTAGAAGATAAAATATGATTTATTTAAAAAAGTTAGGACATAAATGCAAAAAAGTATAGTGCCATTACCTAATGATACAAAAAGGTTGTCATGAACATAGACACCATGAAGCGTCATGAACTATGACACCTCGGAATTGACATAAACTGACACCACAGAGTGTCATGACCTGCTGACACACAGTCATCCCTCATGTCAGAATGATATAAGACAGAATAGGGAAGAATTGTTTAGATTATTAAAGAGTAATTAGACTGTATAGATTCATAGTGCTCTGAACTGACACATAGTTATGTAAATATTTTCACAGTCCACCTGAACACGACGGTACGACCCTTGAACACAACAATTCGACCCTTGAACACGACGGGACGACCCTTGAGCACGACAATACGACCCCTGAGTACGATGTAACGACCCATGAGCATGACTACCGACATTCAAGCACACCACGACCCTTGAGAATATGGGAACTTCTCTTTGGCCTTTTGACTTACCCCTTTTGCCGTGTTGTATGATAGTCATTTAAAGCATAGCGCAACACATAGAGCGTGTGCCACTCCTGCCTCATGGCAAAATGTTGTGGATAGGTTGATAACTTTATTTCCTACCTGCTATTTTCAAAGTTTGAGTGTGGCCAACCTCACCCATAACTCCGTGGTATGTGTTTTTATTTATATTTTGTGCACAAGAAAAAAAAGGTATTACATTAGGTGCGCATATGTCAGCCTTTCCCAGGCGAGAGAATGAACTGATTGCTTGGTTCTGAGCCTGATTACCCTAAATGGGGCTCGAAACTATGCCCGTAAATATATTATGGGTCGCAACGTAAACCACTGCACTACTTAGATTATTAAGTATGATGTGTGCACCTGTAGCTGGTAAGGACTGCCATCTGCAGCATTACCGTCTGCTATCGGCACACATGATATACTATACACACTATTGATTAATTTCATTTAGCCTCTAGTAAAAAAACTGAAGATTGATTTCAAGTTCCTAACATCTGTGCATAGGAACAAATGAGTTATTTGATTTGATTTATGTTTTGAATCATTTTTCACGGACGAAAACTAACATTCACTCTAAAATTTAAATACAATCGTATTATGTTTTCCTTTTTCAAGACTAACAGATTTTTGTAACAATCAGCGATAGTGTATGTGTTGGTTTTACGTAACTGTACTTATGGTTACTTGTATCAAGGATATACATTAGTCAGCTCGTTTGAAAAAAAATCTAACGATTACTGGAATATATTTCCATTTTGTTTAGCGTGTGAACCCACTATGAAATCACGTAGGAGAGTCTTTGAAAAATTGACAAGTTGAAGATTACATGGTCACTTTATAAGAAAAAACGATATCCAATTGACAGATTATATTCATTATATCACCTACATAAACCTGACAATATTTTAGATATTGAGAAATGGATAAGAGAAGGACTTTTGTACCAAGTCTGCGCAACAAGGCAAACAAAAGCCTGTACTCATGGCGTCACACCAGATGTCACTCAGTCGCCACATGTAAACACGAGGCTGGTGGCCCGCCCAGTGTGTACTCTCGTGATCATTTTGCAATTTGCAAAGTCTATTTCGAGATTGGTGAGGTGAATATATCACCATCCGAACGAGTGAGCATCAATTAGTGTTTCAGTGGAACGTGTTGATGAGTTTGTTAACTGAAATGGACTCTAATGTGATTCCGGTTCTTGCACAGGGACTAGCGTGCAAGTTAGAAGACTAGTTAGTATGGATGCAAGATACTGACCCCAGGACCATAATTTGCTTCAAGTCCGGAATTTTAAGAAGGTGAGTCGAAAGTTACGTAGTGTGTTCTTACTTTAGCCACCAATGACAGAGACTTGGAAGCACAACTTTGTGTTAAGTCGAGGAAATGCCTAAAAATTATAAACTCGTTTCAAACTATTTCTAGAGAAATCTACGTAACAATCGTAAGTGATTAGGTTAAGTGTAATTGTCTTGACGTTAGCTAATATGTATATGGTTGCTCCCTGTAGGAGTTAGGGTAGCAGTCAGCCTTTTTCATTTAAGACTTTGGAAAGAAGACTCATTTTCTGAAGGTCATAAATTGTTTATTATGGCGTATCGAGACGACATCTTGGTTACGTCATATTATCAACAATGAGGAATTTACTGTGGAAACTGTAGCATCACGGTGCATGTAATATGGAAATTCTGTAATTAAACTACGATATGACTTAAAAATCATATTAAGTAATGGCGATTTAATGGTGTCACATGATGTCGTCTTGCTGTGCAGCCTAGTTGTTGGGAGTGAAATAAGAATGGTTGGGAATATCGTTTGGAATATAAGAATGGTTGGGAATATCGTTTGGAATATAAGAATGGTTGGGAATATCGTTTGGAATAAAAGAATGGTTGGGAATATCGTTTGGAATATATAAACAAATATCCATGCATTAAGTTCCATGGCCAGTGATGGAATTTTCATCAACAAACTATATGTTAACCCAGAGTAAATTCCAGAATGAACTGATTTATGAGTGGCCTAAGGCAAAGTCCAAAGTTATGATTCTTATGTCATTCAGTTTTTGAGATGCTGGCTGGCTGCCGTGTTACGTAGGCGAAAGAGATACCGCAAATGCAGTTCTTACGGTACGCGACACTCGAACAATAAACTCGGTATTTATATTCTTATCCTTGAACACCTAACCTTGTCAGAAGTGACCACACGCACACACTTAGATAAGGCGAAATAGAAATTGATAGACCTGTTGATTTGCTAATCTCAGAAGTATTCTAGTTTTTGAAAATCAGTTTTCCATAATTATCTGTTTTAATATCTTAGCAAGAATATAGCATCGTGAATTTTATGAAATGGTTATGGGTGATATCACAGTGACTTATTTAAAGCTATTTTGACATTCGAGTATCGGTAAGAACGACAAACTTATAAAACTGGAAATTATGATGGATTTATGTGCAGCGTAGAGGGATCCCGGCTAAGTTTCAACACCGTAATTTTTTGCTATTACACATTTAGTATCTAGGCTCACGGATACTGCGGACACGACATTTTCCATAATTTTGAATTTGCTGCAGATTTTCTCGCAGAAAGAAGTGTGTGACCAACAGCCGTCTCAGAAGCGTATTAAGTTTCTTGTGTAGCGGAAATAAATTTCATGTTAGGTCGTACTAACTGGCGTAAGTAATTGTGATTATGTCATCGCAAGTTGCTCTTGATACATTAGTTATCATAGGTATAGAAGTTGTTATCGTAATGAGAAAATTGTTGTACTGTGGAGTAGTGAAGTCTGGCTGAGGCAAGATGTATTTTCAAGAGTTATGGTGGGTTTAAGTAGTCTGACCGATTAACAAAGTTTATCATGCTTAAGGGGTTATTATCATGTAAAGGTTTAGGTTATCGTATTAAGGAGTTATCAGACCCGGAGGAGTGTGCCGTGGTAGACTCATGAAGGCGTTAATGACTTACCAGCGAGAGGGGATGGGTCTGGGTCCTGACCTCACCCTCGTCCTGTAGCAGAGCCCTGAGGTGGGCGATGTAGGAGGTGGCCAGGCGGAGCGTGTCCAGCTTGGAGAGCTTGGTGTCGGCCGGCACCCACGGCAACGTAGTCTTGAGCCGGGAGAACGCTCTGCAAGGCAGCCACGGTTAGCGTAGGTGTTGTGGTTGTGATGGTGGTGAACGCTGAGTGTGGTTGTGATTGTTGGCAAGGTAGTGATGGTGAGAGTGATGATGGTAGTTGTGATTTCTAGTGATGATTTGGTCATAAACATAATGATAAGAGTGGTCGAGATAGGAATGTTGATACAATATACTTTACCCCAGATCAGTTATTCTGTATTTATGAACAAAGTCCGTAAGTCTGTATGCTTATCGTTACACTAATAACGATAATGATAATGATAATAACAATAATAATAATAATAATAATAATAATAATAATATAATAATAGCGGTAGTCAGTATAGCAGTTAGTGTTAGGCTTTGCTTAGCTTCTATGTAAGGGTAGGTCAGTCTTAAGTTCAGACTAGGTGGTGGATACGAACTCGTGGACAAACGTTTCTCTTCGAGTGAGGCGAAGTTCGATTTCTTCTTTTGGAATGAGTATCATTACAAGTATTTGGGAGCAACATGATAATTTTAGAAACACGACCGATGTTTCGCTGCAGGTCCACACCTGACTTGAGCGGTTCCGTAATTTTATATAAAGTTTACATATATTTCTTTTGGAGTCATGTTTTGGCTTGTGTACTTACCGTGTGATCTTGATTATCTTAATAGTTTCTAGTATTAAGAACAGCCCCGAAAGGACCTAGTTGTCTGTTGCTACTAGCGTTTGTTTTGTTACATTATTATTATTATTATTATTATTATTATTATTATTATTATTATTATTATCATTAGTTGTATATTTGTATATTTCAATTACTTTTAGGAAAACAAAGAATACAAAATATCAGAGTCGTTGGAGAATAATGTAGAGATGAGACTAGAATAAGATATTATCAAGCACAATAGAAAAAAAAAAATAAATTAAAAAATGTGTTCAGAGTAGGTCGCGTGTGGCGGGAAACTTCCCTTCACCAAATTGATTCACTAGCGTTAATAATTAAGATGGTAGCTCTGGTTGAAACTATTACAGAATCAACCCAATACGTTGTTTTAATGAATGCTGTACCCAGCTTTACCTAATTAACACTATGTAATGGTACTTAAAGGTGGTAACTATAGATTACCACTGTGTATTTGTTATTGGAACTTTGAATAAGAGCATTTTCCAAGCGATCGCTTTTAATGCGATGTCTTGATGGATTGAAAACTTTAGTTGAAATGATCATGGCTTATTGGGTGGAGTCCATCAAGAGATTATCCATGGGTACTCCGTGGTGTAGTGGTCAGGGCTGGCTTGTGTTCATGTTCTGGCTCGAGTATGCAACAGCCAACCCAGCCGTACATCCTTCCCTTTGCGACTTGTCGGTAAATGAATACCTGGCGTAATGCATATGAATTAAGAGCTTACATTCAAAGCTAGTAAGAGTATGTTAGATGACTGACTGGTCGTGGTCAGAGCTAACTAGTAGTGTTAGTGCGTTTAGAACAGAAGAGCGTTGACGCACCTGGACAATATCCTCATGCGGGCTCTCTCGCGGGCGTTAGCTGCGTTGCGTTGGACAGGCTTCTCACGCACTCTTCCTCCCTCGACGCACTCCTTCCTCCTCCGCGGCATCCTGGAGGGGCAGAGAGTGTGTGTGTGGCAATCAGGAGGTGGGTGGGTGGGGTGGCAGGGGGAACCACCACTCAGAAGGTGGTGACTGGGCGGTCAGGTGTAGGGGTATAGGCTGGGGATAGGAACAGTCAAGTGGTTCAGGACGGGGAGCCCATCAGAGTGTGGCGATGGGGGAGACACTCAGATAATTGGCAGGGAAGGGACTGAAGATGGGGCTCACAAGGAAGTTCATCATGCGTAAATCTTAATATATAATCTTAATTGTAATCCTTAGTATTTAACTGCGAAAGTTCATCACTCCATTATTTCAATTTCTAACAATGAAACGATCATATCCCCTACATAGAGGTAACTGATTATTATGTATCTCGAGACAGTGACAGGTCGCTTGAAGTGTTGCAGCGACCAGGACGTCGGCCCAGTCCCCTACCAACCATAGATAATTCCAGAGCTTAAATTAATCGATCAGAAATTATCCTGTATATTTTGAAGCTACCTGGGATTATTATAGTTATGATTACTATTATTATGAGTTATTGATATGAACTGTTGGACTCCACGCTGTAACACACGAGTATAGAAATGATGACACTGTACTCTTTTCCGTTCACTGACGATGGTGCAGCCTCGTTATCACACGTAAGTGGAGTCTGGTTACATGATTATCACACGATATTCCACTTGGCAACTTATCGTGTTTCATTTTCACGTGGACATATAGGAATATATATATATATATATATATATATATATATATATATATATATATATATATATATATATATATATATATATGCTAGATCCCAGAACCCCGCAACGCCCTACCATTTGACATTATTATTGGCAAACTTTGGCCAAAATTAACTTAGGCTACGTAATAATATGTTCCCAGTACATCTGTACACTAAACTATGCCAGCAGTTCCTATGTCAGGTAAAATGGTTATCATTTATTATCTCTAATTATGTTTCGTAATTTTTATTTCAGGTTAGTTTGTGGCAGAGTGGTGTTTGGTGCTTATAATAATGGGATTTCCACATGAGGCTTCGAATCCAACACGGCTTTTAAGATAACACAAAGAGACGGTTCAGGTAAAGTTCTTCATCCTGTATTGCATGAAGTGCTAGCAAAATGTATCTTATCTAGAGAGATAACCGTAGATTAGATTTGTTGATGTAAATCCGTTAGAAGTAGAGCCATTCTTACCTCGTGTCTCGTGGAGCTAGAGCGTCTCGTTTACGTCGCTGGGTTCATCCTTCTCCCGTCGAGATGGTGGAGGTTTCACTCGACACTGAATATTATTGTTATATCCTTGTTTTTAATGTTATTTATGTTACGTTCCCGCTGAGTTATTATACTGGAAGAGCGCATTTATGCAGCCAATTTTTGTCGTTTGAATTTCAGATAGAATGTTTTTAGAAAGGATTTCTCTGGTGAGGGTTATTGTTATTGTGTTTTGGCCTGACGCAGATGGACTAGGTTCTTGGGGCAGTCTGACCTTTCTACCGCTTGTTAAGGGGAGGTGTAGACGTGGCCACGACCCGGGGTGAACTAGGGTCAGCTTACAACTAATGGCTGGTGAGTGCCAAGACACACCAGGCGTGTGCACGGTGCCAGACCTGACAAATGACTGCCTCATGTTCCGGACAAGGAGGGCATATCATATGGTTAAAAGAAGGCCTGGGAGTGTTTAGTTTCTTTTTGTTTCCGTATTAGCTGTCAAGGATAAATCCTAACAGGCTTTTAGATGATTTGGTAGTCAGTAGTGATGGTTACAATTACCATAGGGTGAAATAATCCAATCCGCCACGAAGACAAACGGGTGAAAAGTCTCCGGGGAAAATATTTGGGCGGGGCTTGGGAGGAGCTAGGACTGTCGACCAATCGCCTCGTAGGCTTTCATTATGCTCCCAATGACGAGGCGTCTCATAATCTCCCGTCGACCAATGGGAGGACGCTATGGGTCTTACGGGTATGAGGTGTTAATTTAAGTGTTGACACGAGAGGCTGGGGTTCAGTGCCGCCCCGTCACGGTGTTGGGAGAGGTGGAGGGAGGAAGGGGATGTATTTCTCACTTTCCAGCGAATCTGAGTTTCAGTTTCATTATTTGTTTGCTTTAAGACTCTCTAACGAACTTACAGGACTGTGATTTAAACAGACGTCATGAGTATGTGTATGAGAGTGAGTTAATAAAAGCTGAGTTCAAACCAAGTTAGTTTATATATATATATATATATATATATATATATATATATATATATATATATATATATATGGTTCCAACAATGTTGTATGGTTGCGAGGCGTGGGCTATGGATAGAGTTGTGCGCAGGAGGATGGATGTGCTGGAAATGAGATGTCTGAGGACAATGTGTGGTGTGAGGTGGTTTGATCGAGTAAGTAACGTAAGGGTGAGAGAGATGTGTGGAAATAAAAAGAGCGTGGTTGAGAGAGCAGAAGAGGGTGTTTTGAAATGGTTTGGGCACATGGAGAGAATGAGTGAGGAAAGGTTGACCAAGAGGATATATGTGTCGGAGGTGGAGGGAACGAGGAGAAGAGGGAGACCAAATTGGAGGTGGAAAGATGGAGTGAAAAAGATTTTGTGTGATCGGGGCCTGAACTTGCAGGAGGGTGAAAGGAGGGCAAGGAATAGAGTGAATTGGAGCAATGTGGTATACCGGGGTTGACGTGCTGTCAGTGGATTGAATCAAGACATGTGAAGCGTCTGGGGTAAACCATGGAAAGCTGTGTAGGTATGTATATTTGCGTGTGTGGACGTATGTATATACATGTGTATGGGGGGGGGGGGGTTGGGCCATTTCTTTCGTCTGTTTCCTTGCGCTACCTCGCAAACGCGGGAGACAGCGACAAAGTATAAAAAAAAAAAAAAAAAAATATATATATATATATATATATATATATATATATATATATGTGTGTGTGTGTGTGTGTGTGTGTGTGTATAGTTTTTATACCTGTTTGCTGTTATCCGCGTTAGCGAGGTAGCACCAGAAACGGACGAAGAAAAGGATTCATTCTCCAGCTGTCATGTCAAATGCACCGAAACCACGACTACTCATCCACGACCAGACTATGATGTTCGTGAGAGTAGCCGACCAACGGCGGTAGCCGGGGTGGTCGTCTGTGTTTGTACCCGGGGTGTCCTGTGACGCCCTAGTGGGGCTGTGTGACGCCCTTACTGGGGCAGTGTGACGCCCTACTGGGGCCGTGTGACGCTCTATGGGGCTGTGCGACTCTAGTGGGGCCGCGTGACGCCCTACTGGAGCTGTGTGACGGCGTACTGGTGCCGCGCGATGCCTTACTGGGGCTGTGTGACGCCCTACTGGTGCCGTGTGACGCCCTACTGGGGCCATGTGACGCCCTACTGGGGCCATGTGTCGCCTGACTGGGACCGTGTGACGCCCTAGTGGGGCCGCGTGACGCCCTACTGGGGCCGTGTGACGCCCTACTGGGGGCTAAAGTACCGGGAACGAGTTGAGCCCGGCACCGTAGGGGGTCGAGCCTGGTGCCCCGCGTAACCTGACCCTCTTGGGAAGTGGTCTTGGCGGTGAGGTGGGGAGAGGAGGGGAGGGAGGGGGGGGTGGGTACGTGGAGTATTGTTGATGTTGGGAGGTTGTAAGGGAAGGGGGGCGGGGCGGGGTACGACTACGACGCGTCGTTGCGTCGAAGGGAAAAAAAAAAGTTTTGCGTGTGTATTTTTTGAAGGACGGTGGATCTCTAGTACGCTGGGCGGCTGCTTGATAGATTTGCATTCTTAGTCAACTTATTCTTTTTTTCTCTCTCTCGTATGATCTTACGTGTGACGTAATTAATTACGAAGCACTGATCAAGGAAGAGCAACAGCAACAGACCACTCCCAGCCACACGCCCCCCCCAAGCCTCGCCTGTAACAACCAGCAAGAGCGCAGCGCTACAGATACGTCCGCCAACTGGTATATCACCCCCCCCCAGCCTCTCACCCACAGCCATACTGAATGATCTTTTCAGTCGTTATATAATACATTACAAGGCAGTGTGTGAGCGGGAGGTGAGCCATGCCTCACTCTGGGTTGACCCAGCGGCGGCAGCCCCAGCCACCCGACACAGGTCACCTGACCTGCGCACCGCCACTGCGCGTCAAAACAAACACTGCTGCCCCGCCACTCGTAATACTCTCTCTCTCTCTCTCTCTCTCTCTCTCTCTCTCTCTCTCTCTCTCTCTCTCTCTCTCTCTCTCTCTCTCTCGACGAATCCATAAATTGGTTAGTGTGTGTGTGTGTGTGTGTGTGTGTGTGTGTGTGTGTGGCCTGCGAATAACTCCTCGTTCCCTCATAAAGCACACACACACACCCACACACACACACACACACACACACAGAGGGTGGGGTGGAGGTGGGTGGGACAGCCAGGTGGATGCCGTCTCCGGCCCAACAAGTGCTGGTTTCCGGCCGACCTTCCCGTGCACCTCCCCTGGTTGACCTCTTCACACCTACAACACCACGCCCTCTTCCATCCCCTGTCCCATCCTGACACTTGAAGGAATTCGTGTATGTGTGTGTGGGGGGGGGGGGGGGGGGCGGTGGTTGTACTCGTTTGGAATGAAGGTTAGCGTCAGTACTGTGTAGAAGATTGTAGATGTGTGAATAGGTTCGTTAATTACCGAGAAAAAGATGAACTAGGAAGACTTTGTGGTGATGGGTTCGACACACCCTCACTCCCTCACCTCTCACGTGAAAAATCCCATTTTCTGTTTCGTATCTTGTAACACTTCGACATGCCGAGCATTGCCTTTTGAATATGAATTGCCTTGTATGAATTGCCTTAATCTTATTTTACATATGTTCATAAAATTAGAAATAATTAAACTACTTATATTGCGAATTCTTTATAAGTAAAGTATGCATAATGTTATAAAGACCACGTGAATACTACAATCAATTTCAAGTGAACACAGTGTTATTAAGATATTTTTCAGCTGGTTGTGAACACAGGCTATATGTTTATAACAATTGGCGTTCCAGTAAACATTTATGCGAAGGTAATATTGTTACATTTTAGCATGACAACGTCATGTCTATTCTGGCATTTATAGACTCTGTTGTATGTGACAATACATATCAGCCATGAGACTCATGTGGGACGTCTCGGGAATCGACAGGGACATTTGACAATCCAGGTGTGAATTACGTCGACAGCGTCCTAGGACAAGATGTCATTCCCTCGCGTTGATATCAACTCTCAGTTGCCACCTAGTGACAGATGAGCCCAGCGGCGCCTTACCCAGTCATTGTATTAGAAGGAGAACACACTAGAATAACATCCCATCGTATTTCCTGTTTGTACTACAGTTAAGAGGCGCCAGGCTCACACTCCCGCCTATTTTCGTGTGTTTGTTTGGTGTTGAGTGGGGAGGGGGGTGGAGGGGGGGTTAAGGGTTGCCACACCCCCCCTATACCCCATAAGCTCGTGACACTACTTGCCCACTTATCGTGTACCTTTGTGTATATACACTCGTCTGAATGCGTGTGTGCTTGCATATATAGTTATTCATGCTTGTGTGAATACTACTTTTGTGTTACAAGAAGAGTTTTATATGTTCCAAAAGAAGGAGCAGAGAAGAGGACCAAATGAGGATATTCCCTCTAAGGCTCAGTTTTCTGTTCGTAACGCTACCTCGCTAACGCGGGAAATGGCGAATATATATATATATATATATATATATATATATATATATATATATATATATATATATATAGGGGATAGGGGAGAAAGAATACTTCCCACGTATTCCCTGCGTGTCTTAGAAGGCGACTAAAAGGGGAGGGAGCGGGGGGCTGGAAACCCTCCCCTCTTGTTTTGTTTTTTTTAATTTTCCAAAAGGAGGAACAGAGGGGGGCCAGGTGAGGATATCCCACAAAGGCCCAGTCCTCTGTTCTTAACGCTACCTCGCTAACGCGGGAAA
>NC_092278.1:22682525-22685442 GCF_036320965.1 Panulirus ornatus
CGTTGATTTTAGTCAAGTTAATTTAGACTTTTGCATATAATCATTGTAAATTAATATTAAATATGTGGTTAGCGCTCAATTTTACGAAATGCAGTCTTTTGACTCGATATCCTTAATCCACCATTTTGAATCCACTAAAATCAACCTTTTTCCCTGAGTTTCATTAAAATATGAAGAACTTGAAAATCTGAGCAAAAATATTCCAAGGCTGTAGCCTAGGATTTTTTTTGATTTTTTTGAAAAAATAGATTTTCCTGAAAAATTTCAGCATAGATCCTTGTACGTGTTTGTTGATTGACAATTCTTTGGTTATACACCTTAAATTCATGGATAATTAGTCAAAGTAATTTGCATATAGATATAATTAATTGTAATTAATATTAAATATTGTGGTTAAGCGCTCAATTTTACGTAATGCAGTCTTTTTGACTCCGATATCCTTAATCTCCATTTAGAATACCACATTTATACCCTGTGTTTCATTAAAATCTCCCCCCCCGTGAACTTGAAAATCTGAGCATAATTTTCCCCAAGGTATTAGCCTAGGATTTTTTTGATTTTTTTGAAAAAAAAATAGTTTTTCTGAAAATTTCAGCATAGATACTTGTACGTGTGTTGAATGACAATCTTTGGTTTACTTAAGATTAGTTGTAATTAGTCGAGTGATTAGCATATTAATATAATTAATTATAATTATATATTAAATATGTGGTTAAGCGCTCAATTTTACGAAATGCAGTCTTTCGACTCGATATCCTTAATCCCATATAGAAACCAATATACCCTGTGTTTCATTAAAATCTGAAGACTTGAAAATCTGAACAAAATATTCCCCAAGGCTATAGATCAGGATTTTTTTTGATTTTTTTGAAAAAATAGATTTTCCTGAAAAATTCAGCATAGATCCTGTAGTGTTTTATGTGTTGAATGGACATCTTTGGTTGTAACCTTAGATTAGTGTAATTAGTCGAGAGATTAGCTTATTAATATACATTAATTAATAATTAATTATTAATATTGTGGTTAGCGCTCAATTTTACGAAATGCAGTTCTTTTGACTCGATATCCTTAATCACCATATAGAATAACCACATATCCTGAGTTTCATTAAAATCTGAAGAACTGAAAATCTGAGCAAATTATTCCCAAGGCTCATAGCCCTAGGTATTTTTTTTGATTTTTTTGAAAAAAATAAAAAATAGATTTTCCTGAAAAATATTTCAGATAGATCCTTGTACGTGTGTTGAATGACAAACTTTGGTTATAACCATAAGATTCGTGAAATTAGTCAAGTAATTAGCACATATTGATTATAATTAATTGTAATATTATATAAATATGTGGTTAGCGCTCAATTTTCTACGAAATGCAGTCAGTCTTTTGACTCGATATCCTTAATCACCATATAGAATACCACATATACCCTGAGTTCATAGAATCTGAAGAACTTGGAAAATCTGAACAAATATTACACCAAGGCTATAGCCTAGGATTTTTTTTGATTTTTTTTTGAAAAAAATAGAATTTCTGAAAATTTAAGCATAGATCCTTGTTCGTGTGTTGAAATGTCAATCTTTGGTTATAACCTTAAGGATTCGTGTAATTAGTCGAAGTGATTTGGCATTTTAATATATTAAATTATAATTATTTTAAATATGTGGTTAAGCAGGCTCATATTTTACGAAATGCAGTCTTTTGATGATTATCCTTAATCACCATATTGAATAAACCACATTACCCTGAGTTTAATTAAATTGAAGAACTTGAAATTCTGAGCAAAAATATTCCCCAAGGCTATAGCTAGGATTTTTTTTTCGATTTTTTTGAAAAAATAGATTTTCTGAAAATTTCAGCATAGATCCTTGTTCGTGTGTTGTTGACAATTTTGGTTTTAAACATTAAGATTCGTGAAATTAGTCAAGTAATTAGCATATTGATATAATTAATTGTAATTAATAATAAATATGTGGTTAAGCGCTCTATTTTACGTAATTGCAGGTCTTTTGACTGATATCCCTTAATCACCTTATAGAATACCAACTATAATACCCTGAGTTTCATTAAAATCTGTAAGAACTTGAAAATCTGAAGAATATATTCCCCCAAGGATTTTTTTTTTTTTTGAAAAAATAGATTTTCCTGAAAATTTCAGCATAGATCCTTGTACGTGTGTTGTAATGACAATCTTTGGTTATAACTTAAGATTCGTGTTAATTTGTGAGTGATTAGCATATTAATCATAATTAATTATAAGTAATATTAAATTATGTGGTTAATCGCTCAATTTTACGAAAAGACAGCTTTTGACATCGATATCCTTAATTCACCATATAGTAATACCACATATACCTCTGAGTTTCATTAAAATCTGAAGAAATTGAAAAATCTGAGCAAAATATTACCAAAGGAATTTTTATGTTTTTTTTGAAAAAATAGATTTTCCCTGAAATTTCTGCATAGATCCTCGTAGTCTGTTGAATGACCAATCTTTTGGTATATTACCGTAGATTCGTGTGAAATTAGTCAAGTAATTAGCTATTGATATAATTATATTGTAATTGATATTAAATATGTGGTTAAGCGCATTCAATTTACGTAACGAATTGCTGTCTTTTGACTCGATATCCTTAATCCACCACTATTGAATACCACTTTTTTTATACCCTGAGTTTCATTAATATCTGAAGAACTTGAAAATATGGCAAATTATTCCCCAAGGCTTATAGCATAGGTATTTTTTGTTTTTTTTGAAAAAAAAAAATTAGGATTTTCTGAAAATTTCAGCATAGATCCTTGTACGTGTGTTGAATGACAATCTTGGTTATAACCTTAAGAATTCGTGTAATTAGTCGAGTGTTTAGCATATTAATATAATTAATTATAATTAATATTAAATATGTGGTTAAGCGCTCAATTT